>NC_087220.1:14498504-14516004 GCF_015104395.2 Macrobrachium nipponense | reverse complement strand
ATCTCCAACTGCTACCAATTACTGGATTTTCATCCACGTCATAAACTCCACGTCATAAACTAGACATTAAACTCCAACTGATGCCAGCATGAAACGGTGATGGGATGGAACTATCCTCGTGAGTAAGGAGACACCTGCATCTCTTGCTTCCTTCGATTAAAAACAAGGCATTTACTACCTATAAAACTATAACAATGTTTTTGTAAATTTCCAAGGCAACAAATGTCATTCCAATTGACACATTGACGATCAAGTTTCGATTTTAATTAGGTGATTCTAAAATGCTCGAAATATTTACGGTATTAACGAAGATTTATATACATAATTTCTCTGAAAATATTTTGGAAGATATTGATGCCTGAATATGAATTCATAAAGGGTTTAAACACAAATAATATTCTTAAGTACTGGAAGATGATAAAATTCCCCTCCGTTGCCCTGAACCTCCTGAGAGAGAAATTCCAGTTTCGTATATTAATTTCCTTCATTTTATTTTACGTGTTTGGGTTCGAAAAAAACTATAAGGTATGTTCTTGGACGCGTACCTGCTATCACTTCAGTATTATGACTATTATCATTTTATAGTTCATATTATGACTATTATCATTTTCCGAACCCTAAGAGAACCAAGTGACTTGCATCTTAAAGGATGGAATGTTGTAAAGATCAGCCGATGGAAAGCTGAAAATTATTTCCAGTTAGACCTTGAAGATAGAAGGACAGTCATAAAACTATACTCTAAGAATGTTTTTTTTTCAGAGGAAATGGTTTTCCTTGATAAACTTTGCATAGTTTTGTTTTGCAAAACACATCTGTGGTGACAAATGTTGCATTCGTTACATGGTCTGTTATTCATAAAGTCTGCGTTGAAGTATGTGAAATATACTTCCTATTTGGTAATTCTATACATATATTACGTGGTTGATTAAAACTTGTAATGAAATTCCTTGTATTTGCTACCATAACCCATAACTCCAGGCTTTTAAGGTATTATTATTTATTATTATTATTATTATTATTTTTTTTTTTTTTTTTTTTGCTCTATCACAGTCCTCTAATTCGACTGGGTGGTATTTATAGTGTGGGGTTCCGGGTTGCATCCTGCCTCCTTAGGAGTCCATCACTCTCTTACTATGTGTGCCGTTTCTAGGATCACACTCTTCTGCATGAGTCCTGGCGCTACTTCAAGCCTCTAGTTTTTCTAGATTCCTTTTCAGGGATCTTGGGATCGTGCCTAGTGCTCCTATGATTATGGGTACAATTTCCACTGGCATATCCCATATCTTCTTATTTCTATTTTCAGATCTTGATACTTATCCATTTTTTTCCCTCTCTTTTCTCTTCAAACTCTGGTGTCCCATGGTATTGCGACATCAATGAGTGATACTTTCTTCTTGACTTTGTCAATCAACGTCACGTCTGGTCTGTTTGCACGTATCACCCTATCCCTTCTGATACCATAGTCCCAGAGGATCTTTGCCTGATCGTTTCTTTCTATCACTCCCTCCAGGTTGGTGCTCGTACCACTTATTACTGCAAGGTAGCTGATGTTTCTTGCACAGGCTCCAGTGGAGGGCTTTTGCCACTGAATCATGCCTCTTTTTGTACTGGTTCTGTGCAAGTGCCGGGCATTCACTTGCTATGTGGTTTTTGGTTTCATTTTTCGTATTGCACTTCCTACATATGGGAGAGATGTTATTTCCGTCTATCGTTCTTTGAACATATCTGGTTCTTAGGGCCTGATCTTGTGCCGCTGTTATCATTCCTTCAGTTTCCTTCTTTAGCTCTCCCCTCTGTAGCCATTGCCATGTGTCATCGCCTGGCTAGTTCTTTAGTCTGTCTCATGTATTGTCCGTGCATTGGTTTATTGTGCCAGTCCTCTGTTCTGTCTGTCATTCTCCTGTCTTTGTATATTTCTGGGTCTTCGTCTACTTTTATTAGTCCTTCTTCCCCATGCACTCTTTAGCCACTCGTCTTCACTGGTTTTTAGATATTGCCCCAGTGCTCTGTTTTCGATGTTGGCACAGTCCTCTATACATAGTAGTCCTCTCCCTCCTTCCTTTCGTGTTATGTAAAGTCTGTCCGTATTTGCTCTTGGGTGTAGTGCTTTGTGTATTGTCATATGTTTCCTGGTTTTCTGATCTATGCTGCGGAGTTCTGCCTTCGTCCATTCCACTTTCCTGAGCTGTATCTGATTACTGCACTGCCCAGTGTTTATGGCTTTTTATCATATTTCCGGCGTTGAGTTTTGACTTGAGTATCGCCTTGAGTCTCTGCATATATTCTTTCCTGGTCGTGTCCTTCATCTCTTGGTGTTTTATATCCCCTCCTTCCATTATTCCCAGGTATTTGTATCCTGTCTCATCTATGTGTTTGATGTTGCTCCCATCTGGTAGCTTTATCCCTTCAGTTCTCGTTACTTTGCCCTTTTGTATGTTGACTAAGGCGCATTTTTCTATTCCAAACTCCATCCTGATGTCCCCAGATACAATCCTTACAGTCTGGATTAGGGTATCTATTTCCTTGATGCTCTTACCATACAGCTTGATGTCGTCCATGAACATCAGATGGTTGATTCTGTTGCCTCTTTTCTTGAGTTGGTACCCGGCATCCATCTTCTGTAGTACTTTTGTCATGGGAATCATGGCTACTACGAAGAGTAGTGGGGACAGTGAGTCGCCCTTGAAGATCCCTCTCCTGATATTAACCTCTGCTAGTCTTATTCCAGAGCTTGTAAGTATTGTATTCCAGTTGCGCATTGTATTTTTGAGAAGCTGATGGTGTTTTCCTCTGCCCCATATATTTTCAGGCATTCTATTAGCCATGTGTGTGGTATCATGTCGAAGGCTTTCTTATAGTCTATTCATGCCATGCTTAGGTTGGTTTTCCTTCTCCTACTGTTCTTCATTACCATTTTGTCTATCAGGAGCTGGTCTTTTGTGCCCCTACACTTCCTTCTGCAGCCTTTCTGTTGGTGGGGAATGGTTTGTTTCTCCTCTAGGTAGTTGTATAGCCTTTCACTGATGATACCTGTTAGTAACTTCCACATTATTGGTAGGCAGGTGATAGGCCTGTAGTTACTGGCTATATTTCCCTTACTCTTGTCTTTTTGTACTAAGGATGTTCTTCCTGTGGTCATCCATTTTGGTGCATGGTGATTTGAGATACAATGCTGGAGTTGTTCTGCTATTCGTGGGTATAGGGCCTTGAAGTTTTTGAGCCAGTATCCATGGACTTCATCGGGACCTGGGGCTTTCCAGTTTGGCATTTTCTTTAGTTGGTGTCTGACTGTGTCTGTCGTGATCTCTGTGAATCTTTGTTTTATTCTCCCTGTTTCTTCTTCCTTGACTTCCTGGAGCCATGTTGCATGTTTGTTGTGTGATACCGGATTGCTCCATATGTTTTCCCAGAGTCTCTTACTTGGTTCGGCTTCAGGAATTTCTGGGTGGTTGTCTTCCCCTCTTAGTTGGCTGTATAGTCTTTTCTGGTTGGTTTCGAATAGTTTGTTCTGTTGGTATCCCTTATTCCTGTTCGTGTACCGTTGGATCTTATGTGCTTTGGCCTTAAGCCTCTGTTTTACATCTTCTATCGTGTTGTTTAGTCCCCTCTCTTGTACTTTGTATTTCTCGTTGAGTTCCTCCCTTGTTTTCTTGCTTCTTAGCCTTTTTTCTGCCATGCCTTTCAGTTTACTCAAGTCAGATCTCATCACCATGATTTGCTTTTCCAGGCGCCTTTTCCAAGGAGGTTGCTGTTTTGGTTTCTGTTGGGTTGGTTGTGCTGGTGGTGTTGGTGTTCGAATCCCCATCAGTTCTGCTACTAATCTTGCTCCTGCATATGTCAAGTTATTTGTTTCTGTGATACTGGTGGTGTGTATTATGCCTATTATTTCATTGACCTCACTTGTTTTCTCCCTTAATTTCTTGGTGTTGTAGGCTTTCATGGAGGGGATCTTTGTTCTCTCTGTATCTGGCTCCATCCATTGTCTAATCTTTTCTACCCATTCCGTCCTCTCTGTTACTTCGTCGGTGTTTCTTCGTGTGTCGTTGTTTGATACCTCATCCTCCCTGTCGTCTTCTGTGGCATCGTCTTCGTGTAATTCGTTGTCGTGTGACATTTCCCTTTCCAGTTCTTCTCTTTCTGTTGGGGAGAGCCAGTTCTTTTTCTTTATGTTCCTTACTTGGTCTGCCAGCCTCTGCTCTGTTTGGGGGGTGTTATTCCTCTCATTCCAGATGTTGACCAATCTTCTTCTATATCCTCTCTCCGTCGGGTTGCTTCGTATGTAGCATCTCCATATTTCCTTATTTTCTTCTCTTGTCCATTTCTTCCTTTTTTCTTCTGTAGCTCCAATCTCAGGCTGTTGATTACTGTCGTTGTGGTGATCAGTTGCTGGATGACGACCTCCAAGTACCTGACCGTCTTCCCCTTCAATTGGGTTGAATACCTGGTTGCCGGACGAAGCTCCTCTGTTGCCAGAGGTTCCATTTACGTCGTTGTCGTTTATTCCTTCATTTCTTTCCATCATTGCTGAGTTTTGCTATTTAACCAATAGCTGGACCCTACCCCATCAGGGATAGGTACTCATTTACAGCTGAGTAGACTGAGGAAATTATGGTAAAGATCCTTTCCCAAGGAATCAACGCCGAGGAGAGCGGTCACCCATCCAACGACTGACCAGCCCCAATGTTGCTTAACTTGACTTAAGTCCTTTGACGACCTAAATCACTCCTATTATTATTATTATTATTATTGTTGTTGTTGTTGTTGTTGAATAAAATGGCAGAATTCAGCGAATTAATCTTATATATTATCTTTTCTATTTTTCTTATTACTCGCTTTTCCGACTCAGCGGTACTTCGCAATAAATATCCAATATTCATAGGTTAGGGATAATGCTGAAAGTGGTATTTTGCTCAGAACAGGCTTTATTAATCAAAGACTGGTATTATCAGTATATTGGTATTATCAGAATACTGGTATATGGGAAGGCGTTCCTCTGGTTCAGATCAAGCAGGGGTCGTCGTCGGTGTTGGTATCATTCCGTAAGAGAGGTCAATGTCAGGCCGGTGTCGTCTCTGGTATTCAGGTGGTATTACTGCTGGTATATCTCTGGCTTATTGCGACGTTTCAACCTTCTCGTAGGTCATCTTCTTGGCTGGTTAGCAGTAGAAGTGAAGAGACTAGGACTAGGATAAGGACAGGGAAGTGGGGAATAGGGGAGAAGGAGGAGTTCCTCTGGATACAATCCAGTTTAAGCCTAACGGCGGATACTCGGGATGGGAAAGGTGGAAGGAAAAAAGGGAGGAAAGTGAAGTATAGTAGAAGAGAAAAAAAAGTGAGGGGCAGACCCTCTTGCGAAGTTAGTTTATGGAGTACTGGTGTAGTCACCATGCAAGGACAAGAGAGAGAAGAGAGGCTCGGATAATACGGTTCATTTGGTCCATTGCCCGTGATAACTGGAATTGAATTAATATGTTTGTAGGATTGAGATGTACTGGCACCTCTTATGTTTTGATTCTTTTATTAATTATTGATTTAATATTCATATATATATATATATATATATATATAGATATATATATATATATATATATATATATATATATATATATATATATATATATATATATAGATTTCTGTTCATAAGTCCTTGAATTAAGGTGCCTCTAGGATTTGTGCTATTGTGCCCCAGGGCCGGGTGAGTTGCATTTAGGTCAGCTAATAGATAGACAGGGATATTGCATCTCATTAAGGACAAGATATCTTGCTGGGGAAATACTGGGTTTCTAGGGGGTAAATATGTAGTTGCTACGATTACTGGTCCCTGAAATATCTGTAGTTCTACTGCAATTAGGTCATGATTGAATCCGTCAATTACTTTGACCATGATATCCCGTCTTACTGCTATTGCCCGTCACGGCATTTTGATCGTTAGTGGTGTTGCATTGAAAAACGTTGTAGTTCCAGATCTTGATACGAGTGGAGTAGGGTATCCCCGTGGAGTTTAGAAGTATAAGATGTGGGGAGAGAGAGGAATAAATGTTACTAAGTTCCTTACTACGTAGAAATGTCCACTTTAAGACGATATGTTGAATGACTGTGAGAGTGTCCATTATGGTGTTTTTCCTTTTGTTAAGTCAAAGAAGCCTGAGTTAAATTTTTGGAATTTGTCGTGGTTTATCCTCGTGATCCTGCTACTATATTTGTCTAGTTCTATTGTTCCTTCAGTAATGTATTGTTTGACTGTGTTATTGCACAACCTTTTTGGTAATTATGTACATTTCTAAATTTTGAGAAAATTGTGATACTGCAATGTGGGATGATTTTTGAAAGGGGTGGGAGGTGCAGAAATATTAACTTTTTAATAAATCTTCCAAAAAAAGTGAAGAATTCCAATTATTAAGGGCGGTAGAACCAAAAAACCATTTTTATAAGAATAATAGTAGTTAGCAGTCACTTTATGGGAGGCAGGGACTAATACCTAATTCCCTAACCCCTATGCAGGCACTAATGAAGAAGTATGAGCTTGGACAGTGCAGAACTCCCCGTGCCCCTAGAGAGTTTTAAGACCACAACAGCTTCTTTAGGGCCAAAAGGCTACTGATGGTGTTAGATGGAAGAAGTTGTGAGATTGAAGTATGGAGAGATACAAGGGAGAGTAGAAATGTGGGGCTAAGCCCTAGGTGGGGGTATGGGAATAAGGACAAGGATGGGGGGATCCTGTCCTTGAAAGGCTATCTCTGATCAGCTACTGCTGAAGGGAGAGGTCCTGTCCAATCTTCAGGTTGGAGCTTCCAATAAGGGCTGCTTGTTGGAGCTTCTGGAGGAGAGAACCTTCCTGGGCGGTGGATGGCAGGCGAATGAATGAATGAATGATGAAGAGATGGTGTCTGCATGCCGGTATTTGTAGCTGCTCGAATCCTACAGCTGCGTTCTCAATGGTCGAGCCGGTCTGGGGCGAAGTCTGGGATCTCTCGTCGATGGTTGCAGGGATGCAGCCGTCCGAGCGCTAGAGTAGCGCATCGGGAAATGAATATCAGGGGTCCTACCTGCGGTAGGAATCCTATCATCCCGCTGGTGCTCCTGGATATTTGGGTGGTCGTTTGCTGCTGATCTTCGGGCGGCGGTAGGGAAGAGAAACGTTTCTTGGGTAATGTTCAAGTTAGGTTTCTCCTTTCCTATATGGAGGGCTTCCAGGATTCGTAAACGTCGGGGACCGGTGGTTTGGTCAATTATTTCGATATTGGGTGCAATATCTCTCCTTTTAAGTCTTACGTTATGGGCAGTCCTGGCGTGATTATAAATGGCTCCCTCTTGGGCGTGACAGGAGATTCTCTTGCCACGCCCAGAGAGAGCCATTTATAATCCCTGCCCATAACGTACGATTAAAAGGAGCGAAATTGTACCTAGTAGCAGGAATGCCATTGAAGAATTTTCCTAAGATAGGTCCTAGAAGTTCGTTGAGGCCGACGTTAGCAAGAAGTTTTTCTTTAGACAAGACCAAAAATAGGCCTTCTTTATATATATATATATATAATATATATATATATATATATATATATGTATATATATATATATATATATATATATATATATATATATATATATATATATATATATATATATATATGTGTGTGTGTGTGTGTGTGTGTGTGTGTGTGTGTGTGTGTGTGTATGTGTGTGTGTATATATCAAACTACAAAAATCACTGTGGCGTGGGGATGGTGAGTGATGTTTAAAAGAGAACAACCTCGAAGTTCTCATGAGACTAATGGGAGTAGTGACGAGAGATCTGAGAAAGAAGTGACCTACTTTTCCGTCGTGGACTCAGACGTTCGTGATAATTATCTCATTTTCCTTCGCCCAAAGCCCACAGAAAATTTATCCTAAACTCTTCTTCATCTCTTTAGAATTTAACGTAAGATGGTCGGTGTTATGAATCCAAAATTGTCCCTTAGCGTCTGAAATGCGCAAGGAGAAATAGAGTTTTATTCTTTAATTATTTTTTTAATATATTTAATGGCAATAAAAAGTCTAGATTGACCGGAGTCTTAAAGTCTCCCCATCTAAGAGAAAATGTGATATTAAGAACTTTCCTTTATAGTAACTGTTCCACTCCCATATCCAGATAACCTTCCTTGGTGTTCCTACTACCATTCTTCATTCATTCTTTCTTCTTTTTGAGCATAAAGAACAGTAATAATGAAGAAGAGAGAAGCTCGGTGTATTTTTGAGTTTTGCTATGCAGAAGATTGCAAAAAAGCGGAGAACCTTGCCGAGAAAAAAGCCAGGAAGTGATCGCATATTGTCTATCATTAAAGAAAGTCTGTTATACGGAGACCATTGACATTCAGAATTGTAACCTCTTTTACAAGAAGACCCTGATATTGTCGTATTTTATAACAAAAACTTTATATCGCGCTATGGCACTATATCAAACATTCCAAAGAGGCCAAGATGGCAACTTTATTGTGGTCAGATATGCAACACGAAAAGACCCCAATAATCCTGTGTTGGAGAACAGCTTACGTATTTCGTGCAAATTAATATGAAAGGAAAGTTAAAGTTCCATTGCCACTCAAAGATTTAATTATGAGAAAATGTGTTGAAAGGAAAGATCACTTAGTTGATAACGTCAGAATTCGTCTGGAAGGTGCAGTAGGCGATCTTCATGCAGCAGAAGCTAGATATCACGTAGACTGCATTCAGATATTTCGTACACCAAGCAGAGGTTTAGAGGGATGCAGTAATATGAAAGCATCTGAATGCACGAACAAAGAAACTGATGACACCCTCGAAAAGGTCATTAAGGAGGTGGAACAGAGGCAGAAGCAAATATGGAGATCAGTCTTACTGTGTAAGAAATATCTGGAGTATCGTGGCCGCTCAAACCTTGGTCGTTATAAGTTGCTTAATCATATTTCTGTATATGTCAATGAACTTGTGATCTAGTCAGGTAAAGGATTTCCTAAAAGAGTGATGTTCCAGGACAATGCAACAGCTACATTAAAAATGACCAAAAGTATAGATGACGACGATGAAGTATCTAATTCTTCATCTTCAAAAAGTATCTAAAGCTTTTCATCAAAGATTTGTCCAAGTTACAGCAAACAAATTTTTAAATCAGTTTGCAAAAGAAGCAGTCTCAGACTCTCTTTTAAAGCCTCTTGCCACAGTTTCACCACAAGTGAATGTTGATTCTCTGACTTCTACTCTCACTGGGAAGATGATCATAAAAAAAAAAAAAAAAAAAAAAAAACTTAACTCCACAGCAAATTGCTCTTGTTGTACTTTTCAAGAATGACAAGAACATTCCAAATCATGTGTCAAATTATTCTGTAACTTCCAACTATGATGAAATGCGCTGCTTTCGGAAATCAGCTGCAATTAATGTCGTTACTGAAGTACAAAAGACTTGTCCCGTTAAGCATGTGGGTGGCCTTGTTTAAATAATAGCTGATCAATTTGACCTGCATCTACACACACCTAATGGAAAAGCTGCTACTCATTCATTAGTCATAATTCAAAATCTTTATCAAGTCTTTTATTTAAAAGTAAGGCGGGAGAATTCGAAAGAATCAGTTGGGAACGAACGTCGCTGATTTCCGAAAGCGTCGCATTTCATCATAGTTGCAAGTTACAGAATAATTTGAAAAATGACTTAAGATTTACCTGTCATTCTTGAAGAGCACAAGAAGAGCATAGATACAACCTTCCATTATCAAATGGGGAATAACACTTTTAAAATGGATTTCATAGTTTGTAAATTCTGAAAATTCCTTCAAAATCCCTCAGTAGAGAAATCTGCCAGAGAACGGTAAAAACAGCTAACAAATTATCCTGTTTAAGGCCTGAAGGGTTTCAACAACATATTTACTTTTTGACGCTGCATCAACTAAAATCATTTGATGTTCAAACGAAACGGCAATGCCACACACCTCCGAGAACTCGGCGTTTGTGGGCGTGTGCGCGCATGTGTGAGTGTTTTAGTTTTTGTGTAAATAAACCTTCTGCTAGAATAATATATGATATATGAATGTAAGTGTTTACGTGAATAGCTCAAAACAGGTTATAATTCTTAAACCTTTTAATGGTAACCGTGGCAATGTTATGAAATTCGTATATGGTATGAACCTGAGGACATTCATCCTCATCATTGTCACCGGCCTCATGAATGTGATATTTCCTCTAATTTTCCTGTGTACGACATGTACCTAAATGTTCCAGTTTTTTTCTTTAGATAAAAATATCTTTGTATTTCTCTGTACGTTCTATGTATTTACGCGTGATCAGTTCTATTTATTATTCATCCTCAAAAATATATGCAGGCAAACCGAAAGACATAAATCATCAATTGTGTGTACATCCATTCAGAAACGAATGTTAATGATAAATAAAAATAACAATATTGAAGATCCACTTACTGGGCATTCCACATGAATGGGTGGATGAAGCTTAACTGAGAGCTTCTCGGGCTTCTACGACCAGGATTCTGTTCATCAAACGGCTGTACCAAACAAGCATAGCTGCGAGAACAAAAAGTGATAAATGTGATATTACATGGATAATAATGTCTCCTCAATGTCTGGAATACTTGAATATGAACTAGTTAAATGAAATTTATCAAAGTTTGATAGTGAACGGAAAAAATTTGGCGTTATGTTTTGTCGGGATTTGCTTTACGTAATCAAGTGCTCATAAGAGGACTCTTTTGGTTATGAATCAAAATCATACTCTTCTGGGGCAGAGAGCTTATATAACTCCTTGTAGCATCGTCTGTTAGCGTCTCCTTGCTGGAACTTCCCGCACATTGGTTCGAATCTTGCTGTGGAAGCTGTAGGCGCCTCTCTCTCTCTCCTCTCTCTCTCTCTCTCTCGCTCTCTCTCTCTCTCTCTCTCTCTCTCTCTCTCTGAGGAACCGTGGCTTTTATGTTCTATTCAATAAAAATATTTAGTTATAAATAAAAGAGGACTAGCTTAATTCGAAAAATGTATTGGTGGAAATTGTAGAATATATTCCCGGAGAATGAACACGAAATTTCCTTCGGTTCTAGAATTTTAATTTTCCAAGAGACTCGAATGTACTAATGGAATTTAATCATATGAAAAGTAGGGAATGCTTCTATGAGAGTATCATCGGTACTTTCCCCCCCCACCAAATTCTAATGATCTTAAGACAATTTTTCAGGCGAATGACAACAAAGGATCAGAACATTTGACGAAGGAGCGATCTTCAAAGGGTAGCAAAGAGACGAGAATAAATTAGAAAGGGATGGAAAGGTCTTCAGGCAGTGACCGAAGAAGACATCTAATGTTTATGTCTCCAGTGCACTAATATGTTCTCGTTTCTTACAGTTTAAATAGTATGTAAACGTCACATGTAAGTTTTTGTGGTTTATTTAATCTTTTTAATTTGGGAGCAATATTTTAATATGATTTATTTCTCTCTTTTTAAGTAGACTCCCGGGACAGACTCGTTACTTTTGAACATAAAACTCTTTGTGGAAATAATTTAATTTCGATAATTTCTTACTTCATAGTTCCGGGGCGTTCACCATTAGTAGGACTTCAAAAGAATGATAAACGCGTTTCACAAGGTAATAAAAAGTAATTCATTATGAGGTGAATTTTGCGTTCGAGCTTTCAGAGTTTACCAGGCTTTGCTTCATCAAAGGAAGTATAGATTATCCAGCAAAGGATAAATGGCATAATTTCTTCATATAAAAATTTATCATAATTTTTATTAATTTTCTTTGGGGCCATACTATTCGACTGGGTATTCTTATAATGTAGATTTTTGTGTTACATCCTGCTTCCTTATGAAGTCCTTCACTTTTCTCACTCTGTGCTCTGTTTCTATTAGCAAGCTCTTCTACTGTAGTCCCGAGTTTTTCAATGTCAGTTTTCAGGGATCTTGGGATCGTGCCTAGTATTCCTATGATTATGGTACAATTTCCACTGGCATATTTCAAAACCTTTTTATTCCTGTCTTCAAGTATTGATATCCATCGATTTTTTCTCCCTCTTGCTCATCAACTCTGGTGTGCCATGGTGTTGCGACATTATTGAGTGATAAGTCCTTCATTTTGTCTTTCGGCGTCACGTCTGTTCGCACGTATCACCCTGTGTTCTGATACCATAGTCCCAGAGGATCCTTACCTGATCGTTTTCTATCAGTCCCTCAGGGTGGTGTTGCTGTCGGTTATTATTATTATTATTATTTTTTTTTTTCCTTTTTTTTTTTTTTGCACTATCACAGTCCTCCAATTCGACTGGGTGGTATTTATAGTGTGGGGTTCCGGGTTGCATCCTGCCTCCTTAGGAGTCCATCACTTTTCTTACTATGTGCGCCGTTTCTAGGATCACACTTCTGCATGAGTCCTGGAGCTACTTCAGCCTCTAGTTTTTCTAGATTCCTTTTCAGGGATCTTGGGATCGTGCTTAGTGCTCCTATGATTATGGGTACGATTTCCACTGGCATATCCCATATCCTTCTTATTTCTATTTTCAGATCTTGTTTCTTATCCATTTTTTCCCTCTTTCTCTTCAACTCTGGTGTCCCATGGTATTGCGACATCAGTGAGTGATACTTTCTTCTTGATTTTGTCAATCAACGTCACGTCTGGTCTGTTTGCACGTATCACCCTATCTGTTCTGATACCATAGTCCCAGAGGATCTTTGCCTGATCGTTTTCTATCACTCCTTCAGGTTGGTGCTCGTACCACTTATTACTGCAAGGTAGCTGATGTTTCTTGCACAAGCTCCAGTAGAGGACTTTTGTCACTGAATCATGTCTCTTTTTGTACTGGTTCTGTGCAAGTGCCGGGCATTCGCTTGCTATGTGGTTTATGGTTTCATTTTTCGTATTGCACTTCTACATGGGAGAGATGTTATTTCCGTCTATCGTTCTTTGAACATATCTGGTTCTTAGGGCCTGATCTTGTGCCGCTGTTATCATTCCTTCAGTTTCCTTCTTTAGCTCTCCCCTCTGTAGCCATTGCCATGTGTCATCGATGGCTAGTTCTTTAGTCTGTCTCATGTATTGTCCGTGCATTGGTTTGTTGTGCCAGTCCTCTGTTCTGTTTGTCATTCTCCTGTCTGTATATTTCTGGGTCTTCGTCTACTTTTATTAGTTCTTTCTACCCCCATGCACTCTTTAGCCACTCGTCTTCACTGGTTTTCAGATATTGCCCCAGTGCTCTGTTCTCGATGTTGACGCAGTCCTCCAACTTAGTAGTCCTCTCCCTCCTTTCTTTCGTGTTTTGTATAGTCTATACGTATTTGCTCTTGGGTGTAGTGCTTTGTGTATTGTCATATGTTTCCTGGTTTTCTGATCTATGCTGCAGAGTTCTGCCTTCGTCCATTCCACTATTCCTGCGCTGTATCTGATTACTGGCACTGCCCATATGTTTATGGCTTTTATCATATTTCCGGCGTAGAGTTTTGACTTGAGTATCTCTCCTAGAGTCTCTACATATATTCTTTCCTGATCGTGTCCTTCATCCCTTGGTGTTTTATATCCCCTCCTTCCATTATTCCCAGGTATTTCTATGCACTCTTATCTATGTGTTTGATGTTGCTCCCCATCTGGTAGCTTTATCCCTTCAGTTCTCATTAATTTGCCTTTTTGTATGTTGACTAAGGCACATTTTTCTATTCCAAGCTCCATCCTGATCTCCCCAGATATAATCCTTACATTCTGGATTAGGGTATCTATTTCCTTGATGCTCTTACCATACAGCTTGATGTCGTTCATGAACATCTGATGGTTGATTCTGTTGCCTCTTTTCTTGAGTTGGTACCGGCATCGATCTTCTGTAGTACTTTTGTCATGGGAATCATGGGTACTACGAAGAGTAGTGGGGACACTGAGTCGTTCTGGAAGATCCTTCTCCTGATATTATTATTATTATTATTATTATTATTATTATTATTATTATTATTATTATTATTATTATTATTATTATTATTATTAATATTCAGCGGATGTTCCCTATTTATATGCAAGAAGGCCACAGAACCTATTGACTTGAAATTCAGGCTTGTATATGTATTGCCTGACAGATTTATATACAAACAAATAATATATGTTATATGTGTTGTAAAGTCAAATAGGAAATGAAAATTAAAATAGTTTTTTCACCCACCGGAGGAAAATAGTTGGAACTTTATTTGATTGTATACTGAGGCTGTTATGGCAATCGATATGACCATTTATTATCTGTAATTAATACCTAAATAATGTTGTTGGGTATTAGATTACATATTTTTCTGTATATTGTACAATGCCGTAGAAAACTGAGAAAGATTAACGATGGTGATACATTACGAGTTATGCTTATCTTTACTGAGAATGTCAGTGGTTATCGCGTGTTCAGTTTATGAAGATGAAGCAATTTTCAATGAACCTCTTACACATATTCACGACAATTCGGCATCGGTGCTTTCTCAGTGGAAGCGTTCTCTTCTTGGAATTCTTGTACCGTTCAGTTCTTCATTGTGTGAAAGTTGTATCCTAAATTATCGTTAACTAGCGGAAAGGAAAAAATTATCAGGCGTGTTTTTTGTGAATAATACTAACCAAAGGCATACAACAAGCTGATGAATAATAGCTTTAAATAGCTAATATTCATAGACTATTTACAACTCAAACGGTCTTTTCTCACTTCTGATCAGACCTTCATTGGTCCTCATTAAAATATGACCCATAAGGCTAAATTAAATTATCTTATGTTTGTTGGATTTTTCCCTAAAATCAATCAGTAGCAATATCTTGGTGACTGAGACTCGTCATACTCGTGTATGTGTAACGTTTGGCAAAATCCGTGACATAAACAGAACATTGCTGGCCTTAACCAAGAGCATAGTCCTAAGTTGGGAGAAACGTCTTCAAGACCGGAGATGGTTAATTTTTAGGCTCTGTGTTACAGCTACAACAAATGCCTCAATTTCCGTTCTCCTTTACTGTAGCGTCAACTCGTCTGTGACGTGACGTATTTCTCATCTTCATTGAAGAAATCGCATTGATATTTAGTCGCTCCTTCCAGCGCCTTCGGCCCGGAAGTCTATCCCCTATTGTAAAATATAACGGTAACTGACACTCCTCAATGAAATCAGTGCATAAACTAGTAGAGAATAAAGTGCTTACATATGCTGGCCGATGTACTTTAATCAAATGTCAGTATAACACACAACTGCTTAAAAAAGAGAAAAGAAAACTCTTTTGTCATAAAACACTGCTGAAATGGTAAAGTTTGGTCCCTAGCCTAGGAGTCTTTTATTTTTCTTTGACAGCATGATATGAACGGCATAGCAAATGTATCAAACAGAAAATAAAGATTGCGATGAAATGACAGTCGATCGTAAACAACGCAATTCGAAGTATACTTAGAATGAATTAGATGATTAGTAGAGATTAATTAATAACTACTTGTCGGTGAATTCAAGAAATTATATGTTGTAAAAATTCTGGGCTAAGCTATAAGAGATGCCAGATAACTTTCTGTGTTTAAGGAATGATTCAGATAAACTTAAAATTTAGAGGAGGAAGTCATATTTTTTTCCTTGGAGTATGGGACGGACATCCTATCCTGTGTGAATTTATCCATGTGCAAAGGGCATTATTTTGTAATCATATTCTGTCACGAAGACTATGTCTACAGGAAGACTTTGGAAACTGTTTTTTTTATATTGTATAACTAATCCTTTATATAAAGATATATAGATAATATCCATTCGCTTTTTTTATATATAGTTATTGCCTTTTCTTAGCAGGCATTGCTTTGCAAATTTCGATTTTTGTCTTTTAATCCTTACCATTGTAAGTCAGCCCTACCCAATATACCGATATTTTTAAAATCTATTTTTCACTCACCAAGAAAGTGGTAATAATTTACGCCAATAAGCTTCGACTTTCTGAATATCATTTAGTCTTTTCATCAAATGCGCCGTTAATTCACTTTCCTATTCCCCTGAAATAAAGCGAAAATTTAAAGACAGCTTGTTGAAATTAACTCGACTCGTTTTTCTATATCACGTTTATCTATAATTTCACATCCAGTGAAAGCAATCACGCCTAAGTTATCTCTCAGTGAGAGGCTTTAATAGATAGTATTTTGAATTTTTTTTTTTATCCTTATCAAATATTTTGATTACCAAGCAGCCTTTAGTATGGCAACTTCAACAGCTTAAAAATATCCAAAAATACATCAGACATAGTTACCTAATTTAATGCAAAAACTTACTTCAGAATAAATGTTACCCAAGATTAAAAGCGTCGTTTTGGATGTTTATTTGATTATGGTTATTTCTAATGAAAAATGTTGGCCTATGCTTGCAAAAGACGTTTTGAATATCTTCATTTTTATTAACTTCCAAGCTATACAAGAGGCATTTGACTGATTCTTGTTCAAATTAAAATGAACTGAATGGAAATTAGCAGGCTCTTCCAAACGACTCTTTCATTTACTTTTGATATAGTTATATAATTCAGCAAATTCTTTTATTATTTCCGAATTATGCGCTTGTGCTTATTTACTGTGGCGGAAAGAAATTCCATTTTTAATCTCCCGCAATGAGAAGGATTTCCCGTAAATACCAAAATTCTTATCACATTCCATTCAAGCCGAGAACCAATCAAGATGATAATATCCAATTATTATATTGAGAAAAAACCATTCTCTCCATTTCTTTGAATTAATAATATATGTTAACCTGTCGCGGCATATTGAAATGAATAGTCGGAAAGACAATCAGCGAAGAGGAGGCTTGTAGGGTTCCCGGTAATCGATGTGTAGCTCATAAATAAGGAATTAAGATCACGCATAAGATGCAGCCATAATCAAAGTATCAGCAGTGTATCAGTAATATTAACGAATGATTTCACGGAGCCTTGATCCCAACTCATAAATATCCTCTTCAGACCTTTTGGTTTTAAACTGAATTAATGAAATGACTTGAAATTTACCCCTTTTCTTTTATCTTTATTTCAATCACTACGACCGGATACTAATTTCTCAAAATAATTTTCACTTTCATTGGCTGAATGATTCGGAATTAATGGATTAATTGCTCTCCACATTAACAGACTTCTTACATTTTCCAATAGATTTTGTCACAGAATTTTTAGTTGAAACCATTCCAAGACACGAGTTGTATTATTAACTTTAAGACTAAATATTAACACTAAATTTACCTTTTATATTAACATTTAAATGTTCACGGTATACACCCAAAAAACATTCAATACATTTATAAAAAAGATATAATATTGCTGTTTCAGGAAAATATAATTCATTTATGCCATTGTAACAATGGGACAGTTGACAATATTCATATAGTTACAATATGCATTGACCTTTCATCATTTTCATGCTAAATTAAGTTAAAAGAGTTAGCAAATAAAAATTCGAAACAAAAAAGATCAGGCCTATAATTAAAGTGAAAAAATATGTTTTTACCCTGTCTACAAGAGGTTCACCGTTCATAAATATCATTATTTGTT
>NC_087220.1:14461004-14496004 GCF_015104395.2 Macrobrachium nipponense | reverse complement strand
AATAAGTGAAAGCTGATAATTCTGTGAAAATTTATTAGGAAACCTTTGAAATAGAAAAAAAAATGATGAGAAAGAGTGTGAAATTATGTATAGATGATTAACAGATGGATGTTAAGGCGAGACTTGGACTGGCTAGAATTGCTGATGGTTATTATTTCGTTATTGCAAAGGTAATATTAATATAAGTTAAAACAACATGGTGAAAAGAGTGAATTAAAAGTTTACAATACTCCATGATATGGACAAGTGGACTACTAAGAGTGTTTATGAAATACCCTAAATTATGAATAATATTAGAAAATCGTGCAAGAAAACTGCAATAAAATAACGAGAGCAAGACAACTTCTTTCGCTCAGATTGTGATTCCGCCTGAAGAGACGTTCTTTTCTTTTACCGTGGATTTGCTTCCGCAGTTGCTATTCTATGGTAAAAAGAATTTCACATTCTGTCCCGCCATCTTTAACTAACTGGTTTTGTACCCATTTGTATTATTTAAGTAGTGCGCCAGAGGGACAGCGAGAGTCAGATAGGGTATTTATGTTTTTATGAATGGTTTCACAAGACAGGGTGAGATACTGCTTGTTTACATTTTGAAGGACTAATAACCAACCACTAATGGTGTTTTCTGTTTTGTTCGTAATAATCTTTTCCAATGTCTATCTGTAAGAATTACATTATATATATAAACCAGTGACCTGGGGTCATGGCATTAGGAGGGTTCTACGTGACCAAAGCAGACCTTAGATTACGCTATGCACTGTCTGCAGTAGCCTGATCTAGCTCTAAGCTTTGTCAACATTTTTATGTTATGATAACTTTGCACAACAACTTCCATGGGAAGCGGTTGACCTGTTAACCTACGCCGGAAACTTGTAACTTCCGAGCCGGCAGACTACGTATGTGTTTTTATATGAATTGCTTAGATAGCTAATGTTCCGCTATCGACGCGATGCTTTAGAATGGCAGTTCCACGCCAAGAGTCAAACATATCGGTCGTCCGACCGAGCTGCATCTCCTAGTATGGAGTTACAGAATAAAGTTGTTAACTTGTTCAACTAGCCTGTTTGAATCATCTCCTCTAGACAAGAAAGAACCTCTCTACTAAGATATCCAAGGGAGATGAGAGGAACCAAACATTACTTACGGATAACAGCCGTAAGGAAAAAACAAAAAGTCTATCGCCAAGCGATAAGACATTAGAAAGTGGTGGCAAGCGAATAAACGAAGAACATAATTAACAAGACCCATATCAGCCGACCGAAGGTCTACAAGAACTAACTTCCACCTTCAACATCAAACGAAACAGAGGAAACGGGATCTTCAATCAACGCAACAGTTTATGAAGACGCAACTATGTCCTTCATCGAGAGGAATACAAGCATTTAACACTGACGTTTGAGCAACTGTTATCACTTATCTTCGAGAATCTACACCGGACGAGGGCGGCATCGAACATCAACGGAAAGAAGAAAACAAACACAGGGAACATCACCCGTTCACGAGCAAGGACGCAGAGTGGACAGCTATACGCAGTAGTGCAAGGACGGAGGCTGTGACGTCATCCATCTTGGACTCTACCGCGCATCGTGCACCGAGAGAAGGCCGTGACGTCATCACGACTTCCGACGCGAGACGTGGACAGGAACTGTGACGTCATCCCATGTCAACAATCCTTCGCAATATAATCTGGAGCTAAGTACCATTTTTATCTATTCAGGTCTTTTCCTCAGTGAAGTGTTGTTCATCAAGAGTCGATCGTCCAGTATTCTGGGGGTGAGTTGTTCGCCATATTAATCTTCTTTCATTACAGAACTTATCTTCAACTACGAAGTTTTCGCCCGCAGATTAATTTTTTTTTCTTTTCTAGTTGTCATTAACCATTTCTTGCAGGAATTCTCCGTATAATATTTTATCATATTATCTGTATTTTTGTATCTTTTGGGGGATTTTCCTATTATTATAACATACTTATACAGTACATTGCTTATGCGTTTACGTAGTGGTCGCGTGTACTCTTATAGATATTTTGATAGGATTGCAAGGAATAGAAGTGATAAGAAAAAAGTGAGAGCCGAAATGGCAACCACTCCGAGCGGTGCTAAAATCAAAGTGAAAGATTTTATCCGTTTGATCTACCTTACGTCTATCACTGTAATGTTGCCTGAAGCGTTAGTACGGTGTTTTGATAAAAAATTGCAGCCCGACAGTACGGAATTAGATGTGTATAAACAAATCAAAAAACACATGTCTAAATGTACCGACCTAGATCCTTCGCTCATTCAAGTTTTTGCAAAAAATGAGAACAAGCCACAACAAGTAAATGTGGTACATAATAATAATCAAGTTGCAGGGATGGTTTGTTATAACTGTAAACGACCAGGTCACATGATTTCAGACTGTCGGACGCGTTTTTGTTCAATACACAATAGTTCAACTCATTCATATAACCGTTGCTACTCGAGGAATCAACAGCCAAACGCTACAAACACGCAACCAGTTGCTAGTGCAAATAAAAAGAAGGGTCCTCAGTACTATAAGAAGAAACAACCAAACGGAAATTCTGCACAACAGCAGAAACAAACAAATCGTGCTTCAGGTACCTCTGTTCCTGGGCCGTCTAGCCAGAACTCGCAAGGGCAAGCGAATTTTCAGGGTGTGATAAACAAAACAAATACCACGTAATTCACTCCAAGGGGGGAGAGGGCGATGTTGGGTCATCAATATCAACATCTTTTGTATCAAATAATCAGTTTAATCATTTATCAGATCATTGTGAGACAATTGATTTTCCTATGAAACACACGGCCGAATCAAAAAAATCTGTGCAGGTTCCCGTAGATTTGCAACAAATTCATGCAATTATTAGTCAAAACGAGTTGCGACCAACCTTACATGCAGTAAATTTGGACCATAAGTCATTCACTTTGTTCTTTGATTCTGGTAGTCCACGTAATATAATGGATTTAAGGACTCATCATTTACTCTTTTCAAATTTCCCTATAGAAAAGTCCGGAATAAGGCTCTCAGGCATTGGGAATAATGAATTAAATGTTGTGTGGGCGTAACTCATGTACAGTACAAGGTCGGTAAGCGCACGTTAGCCGATACCTTTGTCGTTGTACAAAACATTAATATGTATCCCGCAGTAATTATCGGATACCCGTCTATGGGCACTCAAAATATTATCTTAGCACCTGCAAAACACGGCGTGTATATCAAAGGGAAATTCTATAGGTCTTCTAATACCCTAAAATCTGTTTTAGATAATAAAGAGACAGACAGAGTTGTCACTTACATTACGGAACCAATCACCTGTCTCATGAACCAAGAAATAATACAGGCAACCCAACAGAACTCTCGCTCACCCGTAATATCAGCTTGCACGCAAACCCTCGAACCTAACGTAACTTCAAATATATTAGTGCGTGTAAAAGAACCTTGCCAGGATCTGAAACATTAATCCTTTCCGAAACTCTGAAAACACACGGATTATCCGTCACACAAGCCGTTTATACAGTCGGCTCACAACAGCAATGTAATATCGAAGTCTGTAATCATTTGAATACCACTTTAGTAATCCACAAAAATCAACATATCTTGGATGCCGAAGTTTATAAACATCGCATTCTTACCGTAGCTGAGATAAATCACGCTCAATCAGTCGCGGATGAAACCCTTTTGCAATCTATAAAGAACAAAATCAATAAAGATATTCAAGAAGAAGAAATTCAGCAGAAATTTTTTGAATCTGTTAACTAAATATCATGATGTTTTTTCCACTACGGATGGAACCTTAGGAAAACGGATGTCATAGAACATCAAATCAGGCTCAAGGACAAACAGAAAGTAATCTATGTACCTTCGTACAGACTTCCTATGAAATTTCAGAATGAGATAACAGAGGAAGTAGGTAAAATGTTAAAGGAAGGAGTCATTAGGAAATCAAACAGCCTTATAATTTTCCGTTAATAGTAGTACCGAAAAAAGATCGAACTTGGCGGATATGCGTAGATTTTCGTCGTTTAAACGAAGAAACAATCCCTGACAGATTCCCAGTACCATGTACCGATGATATCCTATCTTTACTAGGCCAGAATAAATATTTCACAAGCCTAGACTTACTAAAAGGATTTCATCAGATTCCGATGGAACAAGAAAGTATCCCATACACTGCCTTCAGCACAGCCAGGGGACATTATGAATTTTTGCGTATGCCTTTTGGTTTACGTTGTGCTCCTATAACTTTTACTCGTATGATAAACGTCGTGTTTGGAGACTTGTTGGGAGATATCCTACATGCCTACATGGATGACTTAGTAATCTTTTCCAACACATTAGAAGAACATTTACGTAAATTGGAGTTAGTGTTACAAAGGTTAAGGCAGCATAATTTAAGGGTAAAGATAAGTAAGTGTGAATTTTTTAAAACAGAACTAGTCTATCTAGGTTTCACGGTTTCTAGTGAAGGTCTTAAAGTCGTCCACGATAAGGTGTCGGCTATCCGTAACTTTCCGATACCTACTAACGTCAAGGGAATACAGCAATTTTTAGGGTGTAGCGGATATTATAGGAGGTTCATTAGGAACTACTCCATCATAGCCGCTCCCCTAACCGATCTTATAAAAAAGGGCGTAGATTTCGTATGGTCTGAAATTCATCAACAGGCGTTCGATAAATTGAAAGATGAACTGTGTAGTTCTCCTATCTTGAAATTTCCTGACTTCAATAAGGAATTTTTCATAGCAACAGACGCCTCAGACCTAGGAGTAGGGGTGGGGTATTGCTTCAACAATATGATAGACAGTTTTTCCCTCTAGCTTTTTATTCACGTAAACTGAGACCTTCCGAAAGTAAATATGCAGTAATAGACAAGGAAGGGCTCGCTATTGTTAATTCACTCGTGCACTTTAAATTCATAATTTACGGTTATCCCGTTAAGGTTCTCACTGATCATAAGCCCCTAACCGACTTCTTTAAAGGCTTTAGTCACAGCCCCAAGCGAACTCGGTGGCACATGATCATTCAGGACTTTGGCGCGAGGATCGGGTATTTACCTGGGAAAGCAAATATCATTGCTGACGCATTATCACGCAACCCCTCTTCATCTTGTACCGAGCCATTAGCTGAATTAATAGATATCTCAACCTCCATGCCCGTTGTTAAAACTATATCCGAACAGGAAGATCTGGGCTGGAGTGCTGAACTATTACAGACGGAGCAAAGAAAAGATCCGCAAATAGAAAAAATCATCATTGCGTTAAACGGAAATCCGAAGGAAAAAGAATACCTAAAGTATAAGCAGCAGAATTATATCCTACAGGAAAATATCCTGTGTAGATCTGTGACGAGGAAAACCCGTAACACACCGCAGTTGAATAACAACCAGGTGGTGGTGCCTATCTCACTCATACCCACTGTCTTAAAGTGGTTGCATGAAATCCACTGCACGGACATCCGGGTTATACCTTGATGTCACAGAAAGCCAAATCCTTATTTTATTGGCATACGATGCTTAGAGATATAAAAAAGCACATAGCAAATTGTCGCACTTGTCAAGAATACAAAGGGCACACGAAGACACCTGTCAGCCTAGGGGCTTACCCCGTGCCAAATCAACCCTTTGAAAGAGTACATTTAGATTTATTAACAGGGTTTTACGAGTCAGACAGAGGAAATAAGCACCTCCTAGTAATTATAGACGCTTTGACTCGATATACAGAACTTATAGCGCTTAAAACAAAAACCGCGGTTGAGTGCGCTAGGAAGTTTTACGAGTGCTACATTTGTAAACATGGAATTCCACACATCATTATCTCAGACTCGGGCGGGGAGTTCAATAATCATTTCCTTAACTCCTTGTGCGAATTCCTTAGTATAAAGAAAGTCAATACCATGATCTATCACCCAGAGTCTAATGGGCTAGTGGAAAGGGCAAATCGTAAGGTTTTAAACATTTTAAGGGTCACCTTAGGGGGGGCAGATCCCAACTGGGACATTGCCATACCTGCGGTACTAAGCACACTTAATCACTCGTATCACGTGTCTATAAAAATGACACCGCACGAGGCACTGTACGGTATCCCGGCCCGAACGCCTTTCCACATCTTAAAGCCTACAACTAATTTATCAAATCCTCTAAAGGATGTTATGGATGCAAGCATAAGTCGATATAATATAATTCGTAAGAATTTAGAAGAAGCACAGATCCTAATGAAAAAAAATCATGATAAAATAGCTAAGCCAACTAGAACATATGCCGTGGGCGATCAGGTATACATACAAGTATACGTGCGTAAAGGTTTAAATTATAAACTGACACCTAAGTTTGAAGGCCCGTTTAACATTTTAGAAAATTTAACGGCCAATAGAGTTAGGGTTCAAAATGTATCCAAACCCACTGATGTGAGAATAGTCCCATTGGCACATATCAGAATCTAAAGAAAGGTAGATGGAGTGAGGGAAAAAATGGTTGTATTTATGAAACTTGTATAATAAATTATATATATATATCTATTAATCATATTGTATGTAAACCTATACTTTTACGCGAGTTATTACATCTGTTTTACTCATTGCAGGTTTTCAAAAATGAATCTGTTATTGTTAGGAGTGATATTGTGTATTCAGACATCTTTGTTGTATGGAAAGAGTGTTAGGACTAAAGACATAGAATTTAATCATGGCTCGATTATCGAGAGAATCGATGATGTATTCATCGTGTCAAGTAATATTGTTATCGAGGTAGATATGCACGCCATTTTCTTACCTGAAGATGACGTCCTTAACTAAAGAATGACCTGATGAGGTTTGGTATTTCCCTTAAGGAAATGCATGAACGTAATTTTCATGCTAGCTCAGAGATTTCACTAGCTCAAACGCTAAGCGTCGCAGAAATGTTGTCTTATGACATACAAATAAAACCGCCGAGGCAGAAGAACTCGCTCGTGACCTGCTGATGTGGTCTGTGCGGCACAATACTGTTGAGCGTCGCAACCCGCTTATTCTAGCTGGACTAAACATCTTAGGATCAGTTGCGAATCTAGGCTTAGGAATCTCAAATCGCCTCAAGATAAAATAATCAAAATAAAAGAATTGAGTTTTTGCAACACAAAACGGAACTGGCCTTATCAGAACTTCGCAGCCAGTTATCTTCGATCAATCAAATAATGAATATCGTTAATGAACATTCAAATAATATGATCAGGTCATGGAAGTTCAACATTTGCTGGCTACTTTAGCTTACTATAGTTCGAAAATAGATCATATCCGTGTGAAAATATCACATTTTATTGAAAAGTCAAAAGATTACGTAGAAGCAATTACGTTAGCAACAAGGTGTGTTATCTCCTCACCTCATGCCTATAAAAGATCTGACGTTAACTTTAGAAAACGGACGGGAGAAGCTAGGTTATATTCCTTTATTGGATGCCCATAAAGTAGAATTCTATTATAGCCTAATATCAGTCAGCGTAGAAAATTATAGAATTATGATCACGATTCCTTTTGATTCTTCCGATGCTTGGCAATCATACAAAATAGCACCGTTTCCTACTTTTTATGACGAATAACTCAATTCCAGTAATAATCCAATTTAACAGGGCATGTACTGATTTCTTCTGATAAGAAATCATTTACAGTCATTAAAGACTTAGATAAACTCACTCACTGTTCAGAAGCCATGAATAATAAAATTTGTACAGCTGACTCTTTTGAATTCTATCCTATATCAACGGATTCATGTGAGTTAGACATAGTGCTAAACGGCTCTCTCTCTCATACAAGCGAAGGTTGTCTGGGGAAACTTTATCCTTTTTTCGGTAATAAATTCAATTACAGGATGAATAATGGTTCCTGGATCCGTTATGATAAGGCCGGATTCGACGTCGTGTGTCCGGACACATCCACCGCCCATGCCCCTATCTTCGTAGCAGCCGATGGTTGTACGGGGACATCTACAAACTATACCGTCAGAGGGGTCAACACGATAATACGTGAGAAGGCGTATTTCGCGAACTACACGTGGGCAACAACGATCATCCCGTCACTACCTCTCCCATACAACGCGCGAGTAGCTCATCGTCTGACGCAACTGGCTGAGATGACCCACGCGTCATCGACTTATGCAGGTGGAGAAAATCTTCGCTACTACATTCTGCTAGCCGTGTTCAGCGTGACGGCCATATTGGTTATCGCCGTCAACATCTTTGCTTGGCGTAGGCTGAGGCGTAAACAGAAGGATCTCCAAGGGAACGTACTGGCCCGTCTGGATGACGTACCGTTAAACTCAAGTCGTTTGCGTTTAGGGCCGCCTGAACCTGGCCACTTCAGTTCGTGCCTAGGGAATTGTCTGGAATTGTGTTGTGTGTGAAAAGCGGTCCGTATGCTGGCAAAAATGTAGGACAAGAAAGACTCACGCCTTTGCATTTGAACAGTTAAAATATCTCCAGGGCACCTAATAAATCATTATAGCCCAATATTATACATTAATATATTCCTAAAGGTATTTTTCGGGCACCTAATAAAATATCAGCCCTATATATTGAATTTCTGCAGAATTACATTGTTATACTATTATACAATTATATTTATCTATTATAAAGAGTGACAAGTACTCTTTAACTATTATCCATGATCATGCTATAATCATTATTTAGTAACCATTATTCTTAATCAGGTTACCTGTTATCATATTAATCATGTATACATGTTTTGATTTTTACCATTTTATTATTTTTGGGTACATAATCATTATTATTACCAAACATGGATCTATATTTTCCATGCATTTATCTTTGTTTATGTATATGTCAACAAGGGTATGTAACAGAACCTTTTTGTGCATTTAATCACTTAGTATGTTACGAGCACGCTCCTATGAACAATGTTTAAAGTAATTTTTTTTTGTTATTCAAGGCTTGAATAGGTAGCAGACCGAGCCTAATGTAAGAATTACATTATATATATAAACCAGTGACCTGGGTCATGGCATTAGGAGGGTTCTACGTGACCAAAGCAGACCTTAGATTACGCTATGCACTGTCTGCAGTAGCCTGATCTAGCTCTAAGCTTTGTCAACATTTTTATGTTATGATAACTTTGCACAACAACTTCCATGGGAAGCGGTTGACCTGTTAACCTACGCCGGAAACTTGTAACTTCCGAGCCGGCAGACTACGTATGTGTTTTTATATGAATTGCTTAGATAGCTAATGTTCCGCTATCGACGCGATGCTTTAGAATGGCAGTTCCACGCCAAGAGTCAAACATATCGGTCGTCCGACCGAGCTGCATCTCCTAGTATGGAGTTACAGAATAAAGTTGTTAACTTGTTCAACTAGCCTGTTTGAATCATCTCCTCTAGACAAGAAAGAACCTCTCTACTAAGATATCCAAGGGAGATGAGAGGAACCAAACATTACTTACGGATAATAGCCGTAAGGAAAAAACAAAAAGTCTATCGCCAAGCGATAAGACATTAGATATCCACCCGAGTTGCGATCCATAACAACTGTACTAACAGAACCATACTGGATTCAGTGGAGCGGGTTCGTCCTCCTTGTCCGGTTCGAGAACTGAAAGTTGGCCCATAGGCTTAATAGTAGATGAAATACATATCCATAACAAAAGCTACTCATACACACACACACATACATACATACATACACACCCCCACACACCCACACACACACGCACGCAAACTATCCTTCTTTTCCCATTCCAAGTCTCCTTTATCTTAGTAACGACGTCATACTTCGCATTGTAATTTTAGAATAAGAAAGCGGTCTCTCTGGTAACTTGTGTAAATTCGATTGTCAAAAGTTTTCGTGATTTTGAGGAGCTGACTTAAACGGCGTGAAAGATCATCTGTCATTCTCTTTCTTGCGAATTAATAAAACCATTTTGGGTGAATTTCGATGGAGGAGAAACTTCTTCAGTTCGGCTCAGACAAACATTCGTGAATCTTAGGTGACATGTCATCTGTCAAATTGAACCAGCTGCTATGAAACCATACTGGTTGGCCGACGTCATTGAAACCGAAATCTCGCATTTCAAATATAGTTAATTCGGTGATATACAGAAAATTATGTAGAGGATGACTATTAAGGGACCCTGAGTGATTTGGTCGGTTTGAGTGACTTCCTTCAGTGTCATTTACATATTATATGCGTTAGCTTTGAACTTATAGAAAATAACATTATTTGAAAGTGATATCAGCCCTAAAACTTTATATTAATATATGAACTTTTGTCTTAGAATCTATTGTTACATACACGACGGGAATATGGTAAGTCCAATAGAAATTCATGGCTGAAGTAGCCGGTTTTAATATTCATGAAAATATTTTCTACAAAAGAATTTTTAGTGTATAAATTAGATGTAAGGATTCCTGAATTTCACTGAAGAAATTTCTGTACATCGTAATTCAATTTCAAATTACTGAGATTTGTTGTCTTACCTCCATTTCACCGGCTTTGTTCAGTTTCTATGAGTTCTTATCTTTAGTTCAGCTGCTGTTCGTCACAGGTATTCCCGGGTCTTCATCCAATACAGAGGCGAACACAAAGGGCTCTCTTGAGATCCCTGTTGCCCACGGATATTTATCACAATTATTCTGACATGCTGCTACTGTCTTCAAGTTTATTCAACCATACTGAAGAGATGACTCTGTATAATGATTGTGTGCAACAAGTAAACAGCCAGTCAATTATTATTATCGCCTAATCGAAAGAATCTTGTTCCATATGTACAAACCAAATGACTGTACTTCATTTACTTAGTGTTTATGAAAAAAAAACTACTCACCATCGTGCCATGGCGACATCATCATCCTCTTCTCTACCTCTCTCAAACTCTCCTCTTCTCTCTCTCTAGTCTCCCCCTCGTCTCTCTCCCTCCTCCTGGTTCCCACCCCTTCCCATTTCTTCCTCCTCTTCTCTCTCTCCCTCTCTTATTTGTTAAGTATAAGGAAATATCGTCTAAACTGTTTATGTTCGTTGAAGTCCTCAAAGAAGGCCTTATCTTCATATGAAATTAGTTTATAGTCATTTAGTTTTACGCGTGTATTCATGTATTTATATGTGAACAAGAAATCTGATTTACAAATGACACATTTATGCTTATACGAATAATACATATGTAAAGTTTATAGGCACAGTCTTCTTACAATATAACTCTACCACAGTACCGATTTAAATGTTTTTAAACTGTATATTCTTAATTCACTCTTTTATAATTTCTAAATAATAGTTGGGAGAATCGAATAAAGTTTGGCGTTCCTTAATAGTTCTCTATTATGCGTATATATCAAAGAAAGTCGATATTTTCAATTGGTAACAAAGTCTCATGGCCACAGAAAGTGTAAGTTATCAACAGTTCCTGAAAACAATTCATTCTCACGAAGATCAGAAGAGCTTCAAGGGTGAAGAGGCAGGCGTTCGCAGATCTTTGGAAACGGAAATAGTAAAGTGCTCACAGGAATGAATTTTAAAGTCATAATTTTATCAAATTTATTTATCTATTTATTTTTTATTTATTTTTTTTTTACTTTCCGATGAACATTGAATTGCAAGACAAACGAATATCGTCTGTGCCAGTAGATTTAGTTAAGGAAGATCGAAAAAGGAAGATCGAAAGCATATATATGAGAGGAGAGATTGGACACCGTATAACAGCCAAAGCAGTAAGTGACGTGCACTGCCTGGCGCCATTGCTAGGCGATAATTCTTATGTAAACAATAGCGTAAACCCATACAATCTTATAGGAAACCCTGTACTCATTAAACGTGTTTTTCTCAGATCTTCGCCAAGACTGTCAAATGATTTATACACCATTCACTATACGCAACATGTACTGTATGCAGAAGCAGAAATATTTAATTTTGGTGGTATATTTCTTCTACGGCTAAGCCATAAAGTTTTGTAGATATGTCAACTACATTGTTGTAATTTTCTCAGCAGTCTTTAATGAATGGTTAAAATCTTAATTCTGTCTGCTGTTCTAGGTTTTATACACATGAGCAATATCGTTGACCAATTAGTCGACCTCATGCGCCTTTACAGTCCTGTTTTACTCTAGAGGCAGTACTAATTATCGCTAAAATTCAGCAGAGGTTTGAGAACTTATTCATAAAATGTACTTTAGCAAATAGGGTAAAATACCGAATAGCCACCTGGCGGCCACCTTACCGTAGTATGACCACCTTCACGAAAATCAGAATTACGGCATTAATTTGTGACTTAAGAGAAAACACTTATTTCGAGAGGAAAATGAGAGGTCTGGAGGTATTGCTTCGAAGGACGCTGGCTCTTGACAAATGTCTATCCTGGGTTTACAAGTCGTGTTAAAGTACTTTTTCGGGAAGGAGGTCACGCTACGGTAGAGTCCGGCCATTCGGTATACCATACCATTTCGTTAAGACTTAAAACTGTAGCAGGCCTGGATCTATGCCTCATGATACTAGCCTATGTACATTGTTGTAGTACAAGTAGTAGGAAACATAGTCAGGCATAACCATGGTTGTATGGACTGATGGTAACCCTACACGCCAGTGACTTTTCAGGTAGATTTCAGCACACTGAAGCACTTTCATTCTATACAATTCGATATTTGGAATAATATTTTACGAACTGTAGGCACTAACAATGGCTCCTTACGTGCACACGATCGTCGCTTGCCTGTCCAATCTCTCCTCTCTATATCTATGATCGAAAGGCTTAACAGGGATTCTTTATTGACTTCGAGAAAAATTTAAAAGTACTCTGAGGAAAGATTTAAAATTCGTGGAAAAACTACCTACTATCTAAAACAACTACACAATTTCTGTTTTTTTTTTTTTTTTTTTTTTTTGTTTTTTTTTTTTTTTTTTTTTTTTTTTTTTTTTTTTTTTTTTTTTTTAGGAAAGAAGATGCTCAGAGTTGAGAGAGAGAGAGAGAGAGAGAGAGAGAGAGAGAGAGAGAGAGAGAGAGAGTGATTGCCTATATGGTACATTTGAGATTTTAAGCTTAAATCTTGGCTGACGCTAAACTAGAATTAATCATTGTTCTTAGAGAGAGAGAGAGAGAGAGAGAGAGAGAGAGAGAGAGAGAGAGAGAGAGAGAGAGAAAGCTTGATTATGTTACATTTCAGGTTTAGGGTTAAAACCTGGGCTGACACTAGAATAGGATTAATTATTGTTTTTTCTTTTCCCATTTTTTAAGAGAGAGAGAGAGAGAGAGAGAGAGAGAGAGAGAGAGAGAGAGAGAGAGAGAGAGAGAGAGAAAACTCACAGTCGCAACGAGTTTAGTTTTCGTTTGACATTGTCCTCATTCTTCATTAGTTTTCAGTTTAGAAGCAAACTGCGCTAACAGGAATAACGCGCCTTTAGTGGACCTCGGGGAATGGAATGTCCTCCCGAAACACAATATGAAACCAGTTTCAGGCACCTATAGTTTGATTTTTTCCCTCCAAAATCTTTACCATTTCCGGATAATGTTTCCGGTACTCGACATCCTGTTCCTCTCAGTCGTGCCTGATTTTATTCGGCTTAGCTGGGATTGCCTTGCTTTTAATATGGATGATGGGTCACTTAGCAGCAGTAGCAGTAGCTGTAGTAGTAAGTAGTAGTAGTAGTAGTAGTAGAAGTAGTAATAGTAAGTAAGGATATACCTTTATAACGGACCCTAACGAATGTTTGTATTCTTGCCATTCAAAATTAAACTCACTTATTTTTCCTTAATGATGCTCCAACGCCTACTAATTTGCTAAATAAATTATTATTATTATTATTGATTATTATTATTAGAATTATGAATTATTATTATTATTTAATTATATTATTATTATATTAGGATTATTATTATTAATTATTCATTATTATCATTATTATAATTATTATTCTTATTATTATTTTTTTTTTTTTTTTTTTTTTTTTTTTTTTTTTTTTTTTTTTGCTCTATCACAGTCCTCCAATTCGACTGGGTGATATTTATAGTGTGGGGTTCCGGGTTGCATCCACGCCCCCCTTAGGAGTCCATCACTATTCCTTACTATGTGTGCCGTTTCTAGGATCACACTCTTCTGCATGAGTCCTGGAGCTACTTCAGCCTCTAGTTTTTCTAGATTCCTTTTCAGGGATCTTGGGATCGTGCCTAGTGCTCCTATGATTATGGGTACGATTTCCACTGGCATATCCCATATCCTTCTTATTTCTATTTTCAGATCTTGATACTTATCCAATTTTTCCTCTCTTTCTCTTCAACTCTGGTGTCCCATGGTATTGCAACATCAATGAGTGATACTTTCTTCTTGACTTTGTCAATCAACGTCACGTCTGGTCTGTTGCACGTATCACCCTATCCGTTCTGATACCATAGTCCCCAGAGGATCTTTGCCTGATCGTTTTCTATCACTCCTTCAGGTTGGTGCTCGTACCACTTATTACTGCAAGCAAGGTAGCTGATGTTTCTTGCACAGGCTCCAGTGGAGGGCTTTTGCCACTGAATCATGCCTCTTTTTGTACTGGTTCTGTGCAAGTGCCGGGCATTCACTTGCTATGTGGTTTATGGTTTCACTTTTCGTATTGCACTTCCTACATATGGGAGAGATGTTATTTCCGTCTATCGTACTTTGAACATATCTGGTTCTTAGGGCCTGATCTTGTGCTGCTGTTATCATTCCTTCAGTTTCCTTTATTATTATTATTATTATTATTATTATTATTATTATTATTATTATTATTATTATTATTATTATTTTAGCACGTTATCTTTATTTCTGGTAGCTTTTCATCACCAGAAACAACTCTTTTCGTGCTCTCTCTTATATTATTGGTTTTAAAAGGAATATCCTCCGTTTGAAGATGATCTAATTATAATAATAGTACAAATAATGACAACAATAATAACAATAATAGTGACAGAAATGGCAAAGCAATATCCTTCACTTATACACGTAATCAAGTCCACTGTTTTTTTTTTTTTTTTTTTTTTTTTAATATACACAAGGCTATCATGCACTCTCATGTGTCTTTTAACACTAAACACTGTGTTTTTACAGTTAAGACACCCATTGTCTCCAACCCATCCCTTCAAGTTTCCATTTCATGTTCCGTCCACCTACAAACGCCTCCTCTATCTGTATCTCTAGCCACCTTTTCTTTTGTCCATTCTCAACTTGTTAAAGTTGAAGTTTTCTAATTATGATGGATGTTTGAGAGACTCAAAATAATCTACAAAAAAGAAGACATTATTTTTACCTTGGTGTATTTACCGATTGTTTTTACCTGGGCAGGTTGATACGGGGAAAGTTGCCTTCCGGTAGAGAGGATTAGATGGCTATGGACATAAAATGAACAAGAGACTAGGAATAGATAATATAAAGATTTAGGTGAGGAAAAAAGTACGAAGAGAAAGACAAATGTGGTATTTTGTTATTAGATGTGTGCCGTGATGAAAATGGGAAATATTAATAACTGAGAGGAAACCTGAATGAAGAAATCACCAAGAAAACGAAAACTGCAGTAGTTGAGCAGACAGCATAAGATGAAATCGGGAGAAGAGGTATATTGAGAATCAAAATGAAAACACGTTTATCTTTCACATTTTCAACCCAGTATTAACCATAAAAAACCATTCATGTTAAACATTTCCGATACTCAGCATTTCGTGCATTCCAAAATTTTTTCCCAAAAACATTTTCCATCTCTTCTGAAACTTCCGCATCGATGATTGTATGATTTTCCTTGTTTTAATTATTGTACGACTCTCCTCTTTCCTTAAGTCTACCACTGTCACTGACTCATAATCTCAAATACTAAAGGAAGGTATCACTTACATTCTTCTGTCGTTCAGTTCGTTAAGAGAGAGAGAGAGAGAGAGAGAGAGAGAGAGAGAGAGAGAGAGAGAGCGATTATGTAACAAACGTAATCACTACATACCATGATACGAATTCGAGTAGAATTCAGGATAATATGTAACATACACAAAGAGTAAAGAATAACTAAAAAGAATGAAAAGCGAAATTTTTTCAAGTACATGGAGTTGGTTATATTTACAATCATAAGGAGAACTGCTTTCCGAACCCAGTTCTGGATGCAAACGGAATGTCAGCTGAAAAATTGAGGAAATAATAATAAGAATAATAATAATAATAAAATAATAATCTAAATAATAATAATAATAATAATAATAATAATAATAATAAGAAGAAAAGAAGCAACAGAATCAACCATCTGATGTTCATGGCGACATCAAGCTGTATGGTAAGATCATCAAGGAAATAGATACCCTGAACCAGACTGTAAGAATTGTATCTGGGGACATCAGGATGGAGTTTGGAATAGAAAAAATGCGCCTTAGTCAACATACAACAACAAAGTAACGAGAACTGAAGGGATAAAGCTACCAGATGGGGAGCAACATCAAACACATAGATGAGACAGGATACAAATACCTAGGAATAATGGAAGGAGGGGATATAAAACACTAAGTGATGAAGGACACGATCAGGAAAGAATATATGCAGAGACTCAAGGCGATACTCAAGTCAAAACTCAACGCTGGAAATATGATCAAAGCCATAAACACATGGGCAGTGCCTGTAATCAGATACAGCGCAGGAATAGTGGAATGGCCGAAGGCAGAACTCCACAGCATAGATCAGAAAACCAGGAAACATATGATAATACACAAAGCACTACACCCAAGAGCAAATACGGACAGACTATACATAACACGAAAGGAAGGAGGGAGAGGACTACTAAGTATAGAGGACTGCGTCAACATCGAGAACAGAGCACTGGGCAATATCTGAAAACCAGTGAAGACGAGTGGCTAAAGAGTGCATGGGAAGAAGGACTAATAAAAGTAGACGAAGACCCAGAAATATACAGAGACAGGAAAATGACAGATAGAACAGAAGGACTGGCACAACAAACCAATGCACGGACAATACATGAGACAGACTAAAGAACTAGCCAGCGATGACACATGACAAGGTACTAGAGGGGAGAGCTAAAGAAGGAAACTGAAGGAATGATAACAGCGGCACAATATCAGGTCCTAAGAACCAGATATGTTCAAAGAACGATAGACGGAAATAACATCTCTCCCATATGTAGGAAGTGCAATACGAAAAATGAAACCATAAACCACATAGCAAGCGAATGCCAGGCACTTGCACAGAACCAGTACAAAAAGAGGCATGATTCAGTGGCAAAAGCCCTCCACTGGAGCCTGTGCAAGAAACATCAGCTACTTGCAGTAATAAGTGGTACGAGCACCAACCTGAGGGAGTGATTAGAAAACGATCAGGCAAAGATCCTCTGGGACTATGGTATCAGGACGGATAGGGTGATACGTGAAAACAGACAAGACGTGACGTTGATTGACAAAGGCAAGAAGAAAGTATCACTCATTGATGTCACAATACCATGGGACACCAGAGTTGAAGAGAAAGAGAGGGAAAAAATGGATAAGTATCAAGATCTGAAAATAGAAATAAGAAGGATATGGGATATGCCAGTGGAAATCGTACCCATAATCATAGGAGCACTAGGCATGATCCCAAGATCCCTGAAAAGTAATCTAGAAAAACTAGAGGCTGAAGTAGCTCCAGGACTCATGCAGAAGAGTATGATCCTAGAAACGGCACACATAGTAAGAAAAGTGATGGACTCCTAAGGAGGCAGGATGCAACCCGGAACCCCACACTATAAATACCACCCAGTCGGATTGGAGGACTGTGATAGAGCAAAAAAAAAAAAATAAAAAAAAATAAAAAAAAAATAAAAAAAAATAATAAATTATATAATAAATAATAATAATATGATAATAATATAATAAATAAATAATAAAATAAATAAATAAATAAATAAATAAAAAATAAAAAGAATTTAAAAGGTGGTAGAAAGGAAGCGAGAGGAGGGAAAACAGGTCACATAAAAGATTAGACAATAAGATGACATGAAGATTTAGAAAATAATTTGCGTGTGAAGGACGCGGTATACTCGTATAGATGGATCAAAAGAATAAAATCGGTAAAATAAGTCCAAAGCTTAGGAAAAATATTTAAGATCTGAAGGATTTCTTTATCTTTGAAAGACAATAATATTGTCGCTTCCACTTGAATTAGAAACTCAATTAAAAACAGAAAAACAATAATAATAGCAAATAAAGACCAGTAAAGAGGAAACTGAGCACAAAGAAATAGAGGAAAGAGTAATAACAGAGAAAAATGTTAAGAATGTGAAGAGGAAATTGTTCAATGGATGTTTAGGGATAATCAAGGAAAGAGACATTAGAAATATTAACGGAGAAAGATTACTTATGAATATATGTATTTATAACTAAAGGTAAAATATTGTCCCAAATAATCTAAACTAAAAGAGAAAACTTGACAGAAATTAAAGATTAATTCATAGTAATAAAACTTCGATGTTCAATTGAACAATTTGGATTAGAAGGATCTTGTTGTAAAAGAAGAAACTGGGAAGGGATAAGTACAGAGAGAGAGAGAAAGAGAGAGAGAAAGAGAGAGAGAGAGAGAGAGAGAGGTGGGGGTTGGGGGCGCATTACACATATCTCAGACACTAACAATTCATCTATTCAACAAACTCGGATAAGAGATAAGGCGTTACAGGACTTTTTTTCGTCACACGTGGGTCGAACGAGAGAGAGAGAGAGAGACGAGAGAGAGAGAGAGAGAGAGAGAGAGAGAGAGAGAGAGAAGTCATTCATCGAGCTCCTTACAAGATCAGAAAGGCTTCAGTGTGAATACAGACAGTTGGCACAGGAAGGAGAGGCAGACAAGGTTCTGTCAGAATAGAAATGTAGATGTTCGCCCTCTAATGCAGAACATTTCTGATCAATGGTTGCCGGAGTCAAAGGGAAGACTGAATCAAATATACCGGAAGAGAAAAAGGGAGCTGGAAAAATCCTCGTTGCAACATCAGGAGAGGAATATAGGAGAAGGGTTCTAGATAAGGAAGGAATAGAAACTGCTCTTCAGGTGAAAAAAAATTTGGGGAAAGCGACACAAGGCATAAAAAGCAACTTTGTGAAAAGGAATGTGATATGTCAAGTGTAGAGGCACACAATAAACACAAGGTAAAAGTTTCACTAGGAGACCTGGGGTCCTACAGGAATTTTCGAATTCCTGTGCAGTGAATTCCAGAAAGCGTAATTTTTTTTTCAAAACATGATTATTTGCATAGTCACATTTCACGCGTTATGTCATCTACCTAAAAAAGAAAAAAAACAATTACTTAAAAGAAAAAAATTAGCTAAAATGGTAGCTACTTCTTAAATCTAGACATAAAAAATGTCTACACTTGAATTGCATTTGTTAGCACCAACAGTTCTAGTACTGAAGTGCAATGAAAATGCATTTAAAGGTAAATATTGTAATGCATGAATACAACAAAGAATTGAGGAGATAATAGGTTATGATAAATAATGATTGTTTGACGAAATAATCATAAAAACCTAATAAAGGTCATTGTGAGAACACCGGAGTTTGGAAAAGAGTAATAACGAAATTATTAGGAAATTTAGAATGGGACATCCTTCCCAACCTTCAACAGCTGCCGTTCCGCCTTTTTATACTTCCTTATTACAACTCCTGACCGAGATTTTGAAGACAGCAGACGCTTATGTATCGCGGTTTCTGAGATAGGTATCCAGCAAAATATTCTGAAATGCTGAATTTTACATTAACCTCTGACGCTGAAAACAGAGAAAGGCAAAACTGACTGAGGGAAAATATCATTACAACAAAAATGACCTATTAGCGAGTTCATTTTAATATGAAAAATTGGGCAATAATAATAATAATAATAATAATAATAATAATAATAATAATAATAATAATAATAATAATTAATAATAATAATAATAATAATAATTTTACACTTAGGTAATAACCACTAAACCTCCTGATAAAAACTCTGAAAAACCGGAGACCCACATTCAACAAATCATCTGAATACCTACTCCATTCATCTTGGAATGCATTCATATCTTTTAGTGTATCTCTTTCGGAACCTTTTATTGAGATCCATTCGTTAATTAGAATTCATCTGCATTTAGTTCTTCGTACAACAACTCTATTCTACCTTTAGTTCTTGTACACATTCTCCGCTCTGCTTTTATTAGTTACATTCTTCATTTCTCTCGCTTTTCTCTTCACTACCCTTCCATGGTAATTATCGGAATCATTCTGAGAAAACTTGTATATTGTTTTCAAATAGTTTTCAGTCAGAATGTTTTTTTGCTCTATACAAGAAGTTCATGACAACGATACGTTACAGAATACATGAAAGCTTTCTGGGCTGTGAAAAATTGAAAATTCGAGCGATCTGTCAGTGAAGAATAAAAGCGCTCACTTCAGATATGAAAGTTATTCTTCCTGGAAATCTGAAATAAAACAGTTATTCAGTACTGACCTATCTTGCCATCTTGATGCCAGTAATATTTCCTATCATCGGTATTTGCGGGTAAGGTAGGGAATTCCAGTCGCAAGAATGAGTTACAAAGGTTCCACGAGTATCATTTTGTTTTCAATATCTATTTTTCTCATGGGCCAAAATAATTATTATGAAAGGTAGTATTTTTATATGTGGGGGGTTGTTTCCATTTCTATGGTAGGATAATAGTGATCAAACCAATGTTGTGCTATGCCTTTGTTTTTTTGTCATTCTCCTGTCTCTATAATATTTCTACGTTTATCAGTCCTTTTTCCTTGCACTCCTTAGCCACTCGTCTTCACTGGTTTTCAGATATTGACCAGTGCTCTGCTCTCAGTGTTGATGCAGTCTCGATGCTTAGTGTTCCTCTCCTTCCTTCCTTTCGTGTTATGTATAGTCGTTTTCTATTTGCTTTTGGGTGTAGTGCTTTGCGTATTGTCATGTGTTTCCAAGTGTTCTGGTTTATTATTATTACTATTATTATTGTTATTGAACACAAAACACTGTCTGCTTCATCCTAGGTATAAACTGGTACTGAGTTTGAGATGGTAAACTCTCAAAACCCAAGATAATAAAACCTTAAATTTAATAGGGATTTATTTATCCCCTATCAAATAAAAAATTGCTACTGCAATAAATGACAATTAAATCGGTAATGTTATTATAATTGATCATCCAGATGGCTCTCCAGGTCAGCCTTATTCAATCAAGAACGACCACCAATTTCCTGGATATTTGGAAATGTACAGTGTGAGCATATTAGACATAACCATTTTTTTTCATAATCAAAGTAAAAGATAAGGGAACATTTCCTTATCCTGAAGACTAGAAAGAGAAATGCTTTATTTACACTGAACTAAAATGAACGAGGGGTATAAAAAGATTAAAAGAATGTTCTTTTGCTACGCAGTTGTAGATACGGAGGACATTAATATTTAGAGAAAAAAAATGGTTCGGTCTTCACCTCTTAATATTCAGTGAACTCAGTAGTGAAACCGAAATGATATCCAATAAGAAATGAGCCAACACAGACAAGAATGAAAAGAAAAAATACATTAGTGCGTAAAAAAACTTATTACTTAGGATTGCGTAAATTGTCCATTGTTCTTTATTTCTTGTTCACCAATCTTCAAAATCACAAAATAAGTCGCATTTCCAAAGATGTAATTTGAAGTGTCAAGTATATTTGCTATTAATTTTTTTTTATGTAATTTCTCATTTTTTTTTTTATTAGCTTTTATGCATATTCCACCAGGAAATCTTCTCTCTCTAAAACAAGCTCATAAGTCCAATATCATATTACACAACGTTAATCTGCGTCTCTCTCTCTCTCTCTCTCTCTCTCTCTCTCTCGTCTCTCTCTCTCTTCTCTCCTCTCTCTCTCATTATGTCTAAACTCATGAAATACTATATGAATATTTTCTGATGTTATTCAGCTGTATTCCATTTATACAGGCATTTTCCTTATGCGCTCTCTCTCTCTCTCTACTCTCTCTCTCTCTCTCTCTCTCTCTCTCTCTCTCTCCTTCTTGATTTAATCATTAAGAAGGTAATAGATTATCATATAATTCCTTTACCTTAATAGCTTTAGTTCAGAGATGGTTTATTTTACAAGATTTTGTTTCCCTTGTATAAGTCGTTCTGCTTTATTTCTGTTGCTCGTCTTTGTGAACTGTTCTAAAATGTCACCCTGGTTTCTGTGGCAGATGCCGACATTTCCGGCGATTTTATTTGTCACTAGAACATACTAGTTTATTTAAAACACAGGTCGAACACTTTATCTACCGGGAGAGGTAACCTCGTCTCCTTCTCCAGGACGACAATAGGTCACAAATGTCACATAGAATAAGTCATATTGAAATTATTGTTTTTAATGACTTCTTATCTTTCTTAAAGGCCTTGTCGTACAACAGATATTCGTTGACCGATTTTAATTATGCTGCAATCATGCAAATTCTATGGAGTTTCCTTGAAATATACAGTAGTTTTATGTGTTTTCGCTGTATGTTGAAAATAAATAAAAACAATAAAAAATTTTCTCACCATTCTTATATAACATTCATTACACGTGAAAGAGAATGAGAGTAACATTATGATGAAGGCACTGCATGTGGCACCAGCAACCTTCAAAGTATCTGGGGGGAGGGGGGAAGCATCTGTAGAATCTCATTCTCATCAAAACTGAAGATATAACGAATAAACTCATAGAATGTTTTGTAAATTAATAAATCTCGAATACCATCTAAAAGAATAGTAGCCTATCAAGGAGATTCTTAGAACCGTTGAGATGGTCAGCTAGAACAGAAGAGCCCTCACATCCTACTGAATACTCACTGACTGAACCAGTTGCATCTATGATAATGTAAAGAGTCTCAGGCCAGATAAACTGCTCAAACCTACAATTAGCCAGATCCTTATTATATTACAAACGAATATTACAATTTCCTTTTGACTCTAATCCCTAAATGTATATATATATTATATATATATATATATATATATATATATATATATATATATATATATATATATATATATATATATATATATATACATGAGTAGACCTTCAACATCCTCGACTGCTTTAATACCATCAGGTAGAAAATCTTACAGGTCCTACAAATATATATATATATATATATATATATATATATATATAGTATATATATATATATTAATATATATATATAAATATATATATATAATATATATATTATATATATATATATATATATATATATATATATATATATATATATATATATATATATATATATATATATATATATATATATATATATATATATATATATATATATATATATATATATATATATATATATATATATTATATATATATATATATATATATATATATTCTATTCTTTTTCTTATCTCCAATCATCATCCAACTTTTTGTAGGACCTGTAAGATTTTCCACCTGATGGTATTAAAGCAGTCGAGGATGTTGAAGGTCTACTCATGTTCAGTGGACAGGTTACGTCATCGGTAGGAATGACACAGGATCTGACCTCAACATCCCTGAGAAGGTCCTATTCACACCTCAAAAGGCATAGCTGAAGAAAGCCCCAAAACGTCTCCCAAAGACGACATCTTTGCATGTATTGCGACAGTGTAACTATATAGCCTCACCCATAATGATGCTCTTTATTGATTTCTACAAGATGGAAATCTTAAAGATAGTATTTCACATCACCCTACCTGTTTCAAAATGAAATATCAAGATTCATTAAAAAAAAATAAAAATAAAACTCTATCCTGAGGTTTATTTGTGAGAAAAATTTCGGTAGACATTCCCTTTCTTCATTGCCAAAATAATGATCAAATAAACGACAAGTGCCTTGAAAACTTGGAAGAGGCCATTCGGCAAAGGCTTGGAAAAGGAGAAAACGATCGATTACTTTAGTGCAATAAAAATCGAACTAATTTTAAAACGTAGGCAAAGGAAAATTAACGAAGTTTTCCATGGTTGAAAAACTTTATACATCTCATCCATTTGTGTTACAAACTTTCACCAGCAAAGTATAAAAAGAAGTTTGATTTTTTCAACATACTTCATCAAACTAAAACTATGCATCTGTAAACTTATATCATAATAAACAAGAAATCTAACTTCAGTAATGAAAATATATCGATATATATGTTTTGTACAGAAAAAAGAATAAGATTTCTTATCATTCCGAAATTAATGAGCATTAGCCGTGACAATTAACCATAAACGATGCAACGTTCGAAAGTTAATGCTGGGTACCTCAACCAACCCCGAACGGACCAAGAAGATTTCAACGCCTAAGGGACAGAATTCGTCACCATTCAACGACCAATTAAAATCCCTGCTGACCGACCTACCCACCGATTGTACACGCCCTTGTCTGCTTTAATACATGTAAAACAGTATCTTATTTCACTTTGCTGTATAGATGACTGCCTGTGCGCTGTCGACACGTTAGAGAAAATAAACCTAAGACAACTGAAATCTTTTATATGTCCTTAGGAAACCTGAGACACCGCTTACATGCTGATGAGAAGAAGATCATAAGAAGAATTGAGAAGATTCTATATAAATTAAATGCCGATGAAACAGCTATAATATTCAATAATGATGATACGAATAATAATAATAATAATAATAATAATAATAATAATAATAATAATAATAATAATGGGCCATAATTTTCCGTGTCGAAATGATGACAATGGTTGAAGGTCCACAGTAATATCCATTAAAGACTATACTCACATGCGATATTATTGCGGACCAGCAACCAATAACAATAATAATAATAATAATAATAATAATAATAATAATAATTATTGTACTTAGGAAGCAGACCCTCTCTCAAGCATACTTTATTAAAAGTAATGGCTACTTCAGCAGCGTTACACTTGTAGAGATTCTTCTCTATTTTGCGAATAGCGGCTTTTTCAGTGCTACTTAAACAGGCTAGTAGAGCGCCTATAGAGGTCATGGTAAAATACAGGGTCAAAATAGGTGTATATATTTGAATTTTACAGATAAACTATGATACCATAGTCATCAAAGTCATTAACGATTTTTTCTCTCTCTCTCTCTCTCTCTTTCTTAAAGCGAGCTTTCGTTTGGAGCTGCCAGACATCCTCAGGCTGGGAAGCTGAGGGTGGACTGATCTTGGTGCGGTGTCCGTCCTCCTTATATCTGTGGGTGACAGCAGGGGGTCTGCCCCATGCTTGTCTCCTATTGGCTGGTGGCGGTGAGTCCCCCTTGTTTTTTTTTCATTTTGGCTGCCTGAGCCAGGTCTCAAGCCACTTTCTTCGGGCCGATGATTGCGTTGCAGCATATCCTGCAGCCGCCTGGACCTCCTAAGCGGCGCTGTAACATTGATGGGCGTTGCGCTACGCTGTGGGACGTCACGGCTACTTTGATTTCCATCGGCTGCAGGAGTACCTCGTTCGGGGGCGTTGTCATCCATAGAGTTGTCATGATCGGTGGTGTCATTGTTGGTGGCAGGTCTTCTCATACTCGTAGGGAGGAGGGGAAATTCTTCCTGCGTCGTATTCAGAGTAGGTTTTATTTGCTGGATGAGTAGCGCCTCCAGCAGGCGCAACCGACGGGGCATCAGGGGCCTTCCCGATGATCTTCGTGTTCTTTATGATGACATCTCGGGAGATGGCCCTCGTGATGTTTGGTGCGGTGCGTGAGTCTTTATAGCCCCCATCTTGGGCGTTGGCACGAGAGTCTTTCGACAGTCGCATGGTAGTCATACCTACGTAGGCGCCGCTGCACTTCGCGACTGGGCATGTATATTGGTACACTACATGCGTCTGCTTTTTTCAGGGGTTCTCGTACCTGTGGAGAGGGGTTATTTTTTTTTTTTTTTCATAATAAGATCGCGCGTCCTCCGATTCTGGTAATATATGATTAGGTCGATATTCTTGGTGTCGTCAGTCGGGGATACATTATCGGAAATAATTTTCTTAATGGCGTCCTCTTCTTCACGGTAATGGGAACTCATGAAGGCTTTGTAGTACAGCTTGATATTATCTGGGGGCGGGGCTGCGGGCTCTCACTACCGTACCATTTCTCCAGGGCTGTGCGGACTTCCTTGCTGATTAATTTATTGAGTACCCATTATTCACAAGTACTTGGGAGGCGCGGTCGAGTTCCTGGTGAGTGTCCTGCCAGGTTGAGCAGTGGGAGAGGGCCCTCCTGACGAAGGCCCTGACGGTGGTGCTTTTGAATCTGGCGGGGCACTCGCTGTCTCCGTTGAGGCAAAGTCCTAAATTGGTTTTCTTTGTGTAGACTGAAGTACGGAGACCGTCTTCCGTCTTGCTTACAAGGACGTCGAGGAAGGGGAGCTGATCGTCGGAGCTGCGTTCGACTGTGTAATTCAGCACACTACACTGCTGAAATGCTTGACGGAGGGCTTCTACCTCATCCTCGGCGTCGACTTGCACAAAGATGTCGTCAATATAACGTCCATATCTGCGGGGTTGCTGCATCCTGGCGAAGGACCCTCTCGTGCCACGCCCCAAACATCACGAGGCCATCTCCCGAGATGTCATCATAAAGAACACGAAGATCATCGGGAAGGCCCCTGATTGCCGTTCGGTTGCGCCTGCTGGAGGCGCTACTCATCCCAGCAAATAAAACATAAAACCTTACTTGAAATACGACGCAGGAAGAATTTCTCCTCCCTACGAGTATGAGAAGACCTGCCACCAACAATGACACCACCGATCATGACAACTCTATGGATGACAACGCCCCCGAACGAGGTACTCCTGCAGCCGATGGAAATCAAAGTAGCCGTGACGTCCCACAGCGTAGCGCAACGCCCATCAATGTTACAGCGCCGCTTAGGAGGTCCAGGCGGCTGCAGGATATGCTGCAACGCAACCATCGGCCCGAAGAAAGTGGCTTGAGACCTGGCTCAGGCAGCCAATGAAAACAAGACTCACCGCCACCAGCCAATAGGAGACAAGCATGGGTAGACCCCCTGCTGTCAACCACACGATATAAGGAGGACGGACACCGCACCAAGATCAGTCCACCCTCAGCTTCCCAGCCCGAGGATGTCTGGCAGCTCCAGACGAAAGCTCGCTTTAAGAAAGAGAGAGAGAGAGAGAGAGAGAGATAGAGAGAGAGTAGAGAGAGAGAGAGAGAGAATCGTAATGACTTTGAAGACTATGGTATCATAGTTTATCTGTAAAATTCAAATATATACACCTAGATTTTTGACCCCTGTATTTTTACCATGACCTCTATAGGGGCGCTCTACTAGCCTGTTTAACGTAGTACTGAAAAACGCCGCTATTCGCAATAGAGAAGAATCTCTACAAGTGTAACGCTGCTGAAGTAAGCCCAATTACTTTTAATAAAGTATGCTTGAGAGAGGGTCTGCTTCTAAGTCACACTAATATTCGGCTACACGACCCGTCAGCCAGAAATAATGAGGATACCAGGAGCTTTAGAAAATCCCTCCTACAGCGGCAAATAGCGATCGAGGACTACCGAACTGCGTGCCCTCCAGAACGAGACCAAGAGACTGCGGCAGGAGTGTGGGAGAGAGTGAGAAGCAGCCCCGGCACCAGTGGAGTAGGAGAGGAACCTATAGCAGTACGTCCTGGTGCCCTTCGAGAGGAAGGTAGTTCATGGACTGGACGACACCGAATTTGAAAATCCTGAACGTGACATACCCATGGATGTAGACAACCCCAGTAGGAGAGGGAACCAACGTACCCTGGGAACATCGAGAGAAAGCCTCGTCCGCCTTCAGGAGGACGACATGAAACAGCGGATGAGAGGTGCCCTGCGAAAGCTCATCTCCCACCTGAACGGCGGCAAACTCCGCATCCCTGAACGAACCCAAGGATACATTAACCTTACCGATTACGACCCACACTCCCGATCAAGACGCCCTTCTGAAGCTGGGTCTTAATTGCCACTTCATTCGAGACCCAGGCCTCATGACAAGAGACTCGAAATCGAGTTGCTCCTAGACTCCATCCAGCAACTCGAAGCCCGGAGCACCGTGAGAACTACCGACGCCCTTCAACCCCTCTACTTGCTGAAGCTCTTACAGAGAGGGGCTCGCACTCCAGCGGGATCCTCACCAAGGAGATGAAGAAAGCAGCGAAGGAACTGAAGGAGAAAGTGAACATCACGGTGCGACGCGCGGACAAGACAGCAGCCTTCGTCTTGATTGATACTGCCGAATAACACGAGAAGCTGGATGCTATTTTGTCTGACGAGAGCAAGTTCGGAGGCGCCTGACGAGGAACCCGACAGACGACTCAAGAGGGAGGCTAACGGAGTCATCAGCGCAGTGAATGCTGCAACAAATGCTGTGCACCTCCCGCCCATACAAGGAGACTACAGAAAGCTGGGTTATTTATATGGCAATGTAAAACCCCACAAACAAGGAAACCCCCTCTGGCCGATCATCAGCCAGACGCCCGCCCCTACTACGCCTTGGCTAAACCGCCTCAACCAAATTTTGACCCCTTACGTCCCGAGTCGGTACAGCCTGCAGTCTTCGGCAGAGTTCTTAGAAGCCATCAAGGACGCCCCTGGTACCAGGATTATCGCCTCGCTGGATGTAGAGTCCCTATTTACGAACGTGCCTGTCGACGAAACCATAGATATAATCCTTGATCGTGTCTACAGGAATCAGTCGACGGCGCCCCTCAACATACCGGAATCCTCGCTCCGTACGCTGCTGGAGATATGCACCAAGAAGGCCCCTTTCTCCACCCACCGTGGCCAGATGTTCCGCCAAAGGACGGCGTGGCGATGGGCTCCCCACTGGGGGTTCTCTTCGCTAACTTTTATATGGGCACCAGTGGGAGGAAACGGGTCTTCGCCAGGATGCAGCAACCCCGCAGATATGGACGTTATATTGACGACATCTTTGTGCAAGTCGACGCCGAGGATGATGGTAGAAGCCCTCCGTCAAGCATTTCAGCAAGTGTAGTGTGCTGAATTACACAGTCGAACGCAGCTCCGACGATCGGCTCCCCTTCTTCGACGTCCTTGTAAGCAAGACGGAAGACGGTCTCCGTACTTCAGTCTACACAAAGAAAACCAATTTAGGACTTTGCCTCAACGGAGACAGCGAGTGCCCCGCCAGATTCAAAAGCACCACCGTCAGGGCCTTCGTCAGGAGGGCCCTCTCCCACTGCTCAACCTGGCAGGACATTCACCAGGAAACTCGACCGCGCCTCCCAAGTACTTGTGAATAATGGGTACTCAAATAAATTAATCAGCAAGGAAGTCCGCACAGCCCTGGAGAAATGGTACGGTAGTGAGAGCCCGCAGCCCCGCCCCGCCCCAGGATAATATCAAGCTGTACTACAAAAGCCTTCATGAGTTCACATTACCGTGAAGAAGAGGACGCCATTAAGAAAATTATTTCCGATAATGTATCCCCGACTGACGACACCAAGAATATCGACTAATCATATATTACCAGAATCGGAGGACGCGCGATCTTATTATGAAAAATAACCACTCTCCACAGGTACGAGAACCCTGAAGCAGACGCATGTAGTGTACCAATATACATGCCCAGTCCGCGAATGCAGCGGCGCCCACAGTAGGTATGACTACCATGCGACTGTCGAAGAGACTCTCGTGCCACGCCCAAGAGTGGGGGCTATAAAGAATCACGCCCGCCACCAAACATCACGAGGCCATCTCCGAGATGTCATCATAAAGAACACGAAGATCATCGGAAGGCCCTGATGCCCGTCGGTTGCGCCTGCTGGAGGCGCTACTCATCCAGCAAATAAAACCTACTCTGAATACGACGCAGGAAGAATTTCTCCTCCCTACGAGTATGAGAAGACCTGCCACCAACAATGACACCACCGATCATGACAACTCTATGGATGACAACGCCCCCGAACGATGTACTCCTGCAGCCGATGGAAATCAAAGTAGCCGTGACGTCCCACAGCGTAGCGCAACGCCCATCAATGTTCTCCTAGCGCCGCTTAGGAGGTCAGGCGGCTGCAGGATATGCTGCAACGCAACCATCGGCCCGAAGAAGTGGCTTGAGACCTGGCTCAGGCAGCCAATGAAAACAAGACTCACCGCCACCAGCCAATAGGAGACAAGCATGGGGCAGACCCCTGCTGTCAACCACAGATAAGGAGGACGGACACCGCACCAAGATCAGTCCACCCTCAGCTTCCAGCCCGAGGATGCTGGCAGCTCCAGACGAAAGCTCGCTTTAAGAAGAGAGAGAGAGAGAGAGAGAGAGAGAGAGAGAAATCGTTAATGACTTTGATGACTATGTATCATGTTTTATCTTGTAAAATTCAAATATATACACCTATTTTGACCCTGTACTTTACCATGACCTCTAGAGGCGCTCTACTAGCCTGTTTAAGTAGCACTGAAAAAGCCGCTATTCGCAAAATAGAGAGAATCTCTACAAGTGTAACGCTGCTGAAGTAGCCATTACTTTTAATAAAGTATGCTTGAGAGAGGGTCTGCTTCCTAAGTACACTAATATTCGGCTACACGACCCGTCAGCCAGAAATAATGAGGACACCAGGAGCTTTAGAAAATCCCTCCTACAGCGGCAAATAGCGATCAAGACTACCGAACTGCGTGCCCTCCAGAACGAGACCAAGAGACTGCGGCAGGAGTGGGAGAGAGTGAGAAGCAGCCCCGGCACCAGTGGAGTAGGAGAGGAACCTATAGCAGTACGTCCTGGTGCCCTTCGAAGAGGTAAGGTATCATGGACTGGACGACACCGAATTTGAAAATCCTGAACGTGACATACCCATGGATGTAGAACAACCCAGTAGGAGAGGAACCAACGTACCCTGGGAACATCGAGAGAAGCCTCGTCCGCCTTCAGGAGGACGACATGAAACAGCGGATGAGAGGTGCCCTGCGAAAGCTCATCTCCCTGAACGGCGGCAAAACTCCGCATCCCTGAACGAACCCAAGGATACATTAACCTTACCGATTACGACCCCACTCCCGATCAAGACGCCCTTCTGAAGCTGGGTCTTAATTGCCACTTCATTTCGAGACCCAGGCCTCATGACAAGAGACTCGAAATCGAGTTGCTCCTAGACTCCATCCAGCAACTCAAAGCCCGGAGCACCGTGAGAACTACCGACGCCCTTCAACCCCTCCTACTTGCTGAAGCTCTTACAGAGAGGGGCTCGCACTCCCAGCGGGATCCTCACCAAGGAGATGAAGAAAGCAGCGAAGGAACTGAAGGAGAAAGTGAACATCACGGTGCGACGCGCGGACAAGACAGCAGCCTTCGTCTTGATTGATACTGCCGAATAACACGAGAAGCTGGATGCTATTTTGTCTGACGAGAGCAAGTTCGAGCGCCTGACGAGGAACCCGACAGACGACATCAAGAGGGAGGCTAACGGAGTCATCAGCGCAGTGAATGCTGCAACAAATGCTGTGCACCTCCCGCCCATACAAGGAGACTACAGCCTGGGTTATTTATATGGCAATGTAAAAACGCCCACAAACAAGAAACCCCCTCCGGTCCGATCATCAGCCAGACGCCCCGCCCCTACGTACGCCTTGGCTAAACGCCTCAACCAAATTTTGACCCTTACGTCCCGAGTCGGTACAGCCTGCAGTCTTCGGCAGAGTTCTTAGAAGCCATCAAGGACGCCCCTGGTACCGGGATTATCGCCTCGCTGGATGTAGAGTCCTATTTACGAACGTGCCTGTCGACGAAACCATAGATATAATTTGAAATTTTATAGATAGTTTGTGCTAGCAGAATGATTTTGCCTTGGATCGTGTCTACAGGAATCAAGTCGACGGCGCCCCTCAACATACCGGAAGCCTCGCTCCGTACGCTGCTGGAGATATGCACCAAGAAGGCCCCTTTCTCCACCCACCGTGGGCCAGATGTTCCGCCAAAAGGACTGGCGTGGCGATGGGCTCCCTACTGGGGGTTCTCTTCGCTAACTTTTATATGGGCACCGTGGAGGAACGGTCTTCGCCAGGATGCAGCAAACCCAGCAGATATGGACGTTATATTGACGACATCTTTGTGCAAGTCGATGCCGAGGATGAGGTAGAAGCCCTCCGTCAAGCATTTCAGCAGTGTAGTGTGCTGAATTACACAGTCGAACGCAGCTCCGACGATCGGCTCCCCTTCCTCGACGTCCTTGTAAGCAAGACGGAAGACGGTCTCCGTACTTCAGTCCTACACAAAGAAAACCAATTTAGGACTTTGCCTCAACGGAGACAGCGAGTGCCCCGCCAGATTCAAAAGCACCACCGTCAGGGCCTTCGTCAGGAGGGCCCTCTCCCACTGCTCAACCTGGCAGGACACTCACCAGGAACTCGACCGCGCCTCCCAAGTACTTGTGAATAATGGGTACTCAAATAAATTAATCAGCAAGGAAGTCCGCACAGCCCTGGAGAAATGGTACGGTAGTGAGAGCCCGCAGCCCCACCCCCAGGATAATATCAAGCTGTACTACAAAGCCTTCATGAGTTCCCATTACCGTGAAGAAGAGGACGCCATTAAGAAAATTATTTCCGATAATGTATCCCCGACTGACGACACCAAGAATATCGACCTAATCATATATTACCAGAATCGGGGAGGACGCGCGATCTTATTATGAAAAATAACCCCTCTCCACAGGTACGAGAACCCCTGAAGCAGACGCATGTAGTGTACCAATATACATGCCCAGTCCGCGAATGCAGCGGCGCCTACGTAGGTATGACTACCATGCGACTGTCGAAGAGACTCTCGTGCCACGCCCGCACCAAACATCACGAGGCCATCTCCCGAGATGTCATCATAAAGAACACGAAGATCATCGGGAAGGCCCCTGATGCCCGTCGGTTGCGCCTGCTGGAGGCGCTACTCATCCAGCAAATAAAACACCACTCTGAATACGACGCAGGAAGAATTTCTCCTCCCTACGAGTATGAGAAGACCTGCCACCAACAATGACACCACCGATCATGACAAACTATGGATGACAACGCACCCCAACCCCCGAACGATGGTACTCCTGCAGCCGATGGAAATCAAAGTAGCCGTGACGTCCCACAGCGTAGCGCAACGCCCATCAATGTTACAGCGCCGCTTAGGAGGTCCAGCGGCTGCAGGATATGCTGCAACGCAACCATCGGCCCGAAGAAAGTGGCTTGAGACCTGGCTCAGGCAGCCAATGAAAACAGACTCACCGCCACCAGCCAATAGGAGACAAGCATGGGCAGACCCCCTGCTGTCAACCACAGATATAAGGAGGACGGACACCGCACCAAGATCAGTCCACCCTCAGCTTCCCAGCCAGAGGATGTCTGGCAGCTCCAGACGAAAGCTCGCTTTAAGAAAGAGAGAAGAGAGAGAGAGAGAGAAAATCGTTAATGACTTTGATGACTATGGTATCATAGTTTATCTGTAAAATTCAAATATAACACCTATTTTGACCCTGTATTTTACCATGACCTCTATAGGCGCTCTACTAGCCTGTTTAAGTAGCACTGAAAAAGCCGCTATTCGCAAAAATTAGAGAAGAATCTCTACAAGTGTAACGCTGCTGAAGTAGCATTACTTTTAATAAAATAAAATAATATTATTATTATTATTATTATATTATATATTATTATGATTATTATTAATTAATTAATTATAATATATAAGATTATTTTTATAATTATTATTATTATTATTATTATTATAATAATAATAATAATAATAATTATAATAATAATAATAATAATAATAATAATAATAATAATAATAATAAAATAGGGTTCACGTCTGCACTCGGAATTGGTGTTTGATTTGGAACAACTATAGATTTTTTTTTTTTCCATGATCTTTTCTTGTCGACTTCTCTGCCTTGTATTGAAGTTCAAACATCATTTATTTACAAGCTGAACGACTCTCCAGAGAACAGATAGTATGTATGTATATATAACTTCATTTTCTCGTTAAAGGTCTTTCTGCTTAAGTCATCAAGTGCTTTTAGGAGATATCTTGAAAGATACTTTTCTTTTTCATGTGAATAATTAATCCTCATCTGACGAAAGAGATTTGAAAATTCTAAATCTGATAGCTTAACATATTATTTACCTGCGATCATTCTCACTCTTTATGGATTTTTTCTTTAATCATGCTATCCTGGTTAATTAAATGCTATATTTCTTGGATTACTTATGAAATGAAGAGATAAAATGAACTGAAAAAGGAATGGAAATCGAAAGAGTGTTCCTTTAATCCAAGTCCATTCATTCGAGGATTTTCATTACTGGAACCAAATTGGCAGGAAACCCCACAATAATTTTTTTCATTTAACCTTTTACTGTCACGTGCGGCGGTTCTTGTCATTCCCAGTGGTTGGAAATTCTAGCGATATATTATTCTTTTATGACCGTGTTGGCATAAGACCAGCTTAAAACCAACAAAACGACTAATCTTGTTAAGGATAAGGACAATAAAATTTGTACTTATGACGTCACTGATGAAAAACGCAGTTTTTAAGATAGCAAATTCATGGTTTTATATATATATATATATATATATATATATATATATATATATATATATATATATATATATATATGTATATATATAGTTTTTTTGGCGGGGTCACAAAACTGAAACCTTTTGAATGAATTACCCTCAACGAAACCAGCGGCATGAGTTCTTAACAACAGGGAAATTATTTCAGTTCGCATATCGAGAGAAATGCATTCTCTTGAACATCCGGGATGTTCTTACGACATAAAAACCCTTCGCTCCTTAGGTAGAAGGTGCGGTCGAAGGAGCACAGCTTAATGTTGTTCGTGTTGTATTGGCCTTGGTGTAACCGGGAAAATCGCTCCGTTCGTGTTGAAGTAATGATTACCAAACTTCCATGAACAAAGAACCAATGCCAAGAATGTTAAATCGATCAATATATTACAATGTAATGGAAGAGTATCAAATCTCAAAATACTGCCTTCAGAATAATACAGCAATTCCTCTTCATCACGTGAAGCTGTCCCTTATCTGCCAATTTCCGGGACTTGGGGATATAGCTTTGAGGCATTTC
>NC_087220.1:14451004-14456004 GCF_015104395.2 Macrobrachium nipponense | reverse complement strand
TAGCCGAGTTCTGTTGTCCATACCTAACTGACCGTTTGTGTTGTATTAATCTCTGGGAAGTGATTTACCTGTAAATCGATGTAAGATTGGTCACAGTCCTGGCATGGGATCTCATATACCCCAGAGTCTTTGGGAGATGTCTTTTGTTGGACGTTAATCAGGGATTTGGCTAAGGTATTTGGGTAGGTAAATGCAAAAGGGTTGGATTTTCCCAAGGGTGTGAGTTACTCTCTTAATCGTCTCCAGGTGGGGAATTTTTATTTTATTGTTGGGTGTGTCTCTGGTCTTGTCTTTAGGGGGTTGGTAGAAAAATTACGTTTGCTTTTTGAATTGCTTTCTCAATATATGGTCAGGATACTTTAAAGATGAAAGTTGCTTGCGAATTAGTTCAAATTCTTTTTCCAGGAAATCTGGGGAACAAATTCGTAAGGCTCTTAAGAATAGGTTGCTAGCTACACCTATCTTGATAGTATTGTCATGATAGCTAAAGTAGTGAATATATGCAAAGTGAGAAACTTTTTGGTTTCTGTATATGGTAAATTTGTATTCTGTCGTGTCTCTGATTATTAAAACATCAAGAAAAGGAATTTTGTTGTCTGTTTCCCATTCAACTTTAAATTTGATGCTGGGCACTAATGCGTTTAATTTTGAGAGGAATTCATTAAAATTACCCCACTTATTATCCCAAAATGTTAGTATGTCATCCACGTATCTCATCCACAGCATGTTTTGGGGTTTTATTGCATTTATTACTGTAGTTTCAAAGTATTCCATGTACAGATTGGCTAAAATAGGACTTAAAGGACTACCCATACTACACCCGAATTTTTGCTTGTAGAATGATTCCCCGAATGAAAATACGTTATTAGATGCACATAATTCAACTAACTTTATTATTTTGTCAAGGGCCAAAGGGAAATGATCTGAATAGGGGGATAATTTTTCCCTTAAAAACTGAAGAACGTCCTGTACTGGTACTTTTGTGAATAGGGAGTCTACGTCAAGGCTTAAAAGTTTTATGTTGTGAAGTGGTATATGTGCTTCTCTGAATTTGTGACAAAAGTCTTCCGAATGTTTGATGTGACTGGGAGAAAAAGTGCCTAAAGGAGAAAGGAGGCCAGCTAACCATTTAGAAATTTTGTAATTGAAAGCTCCGGCGCATGAAACGATGGGTCTGAATGGAAGATTGTCTTTGTGAGTTTTGGGAAGACCATAAAAGTAGGGTAATTTAGGATCAATTACTTTAAATTTCTCTAATAGTTCAATACTCTTTTTGTCTTGGCCAATTAATCTTACTTTCCGAAAAAATTCTGTGGGAACGTTGCTGGAGGGGATTTTTCGTCAGTTTTTCGTAAGTATTTGTGTCGCTAAGGAGCTGGTTGATTTTGTCGAGGTAGAAGTCTTTGTCCATTATTACAATTTTGCCGTCTTTGTCGGATCTACTTATTATACATCTAACTTTTTTAGCGAGTGGATGGCTATCATGAATCTGCGGCGAACAGGATATTTCTTATGAAGGTCAGTTAAAGCATTTAGTAACACTCCTTTTAAACATATCTCTTCACGGCTGTAGTTTTTTGTCTGGAAAAAGTAGGTGGACCTAGACCATACATAACACTGTTGATTCAATTTAAAGGTGAGACGGAAGAAAAGAAGAACATATGTTTCTTGAATGTCAAAGTGAAAACAATATATTTCAAAACTCAAATTGCATCACAAATGCAAGGTCTTCGCCACAGGCAAGTAAAACATTCAGGGATAATATCTATGCTTATAAGAACTCTTCATGGACTGGGTCTTAAGCCTAATTTTACTTTATACGAACAGGATGAATGTTTTTCGCTTACCTAGAGCCCATTTCATACCGCTGCGAGTTTTAATGGCAAAAACAAATTTTATAAAATTTCCTGTGCTACCTAAATCTGAGGAATATCAATTTTGATAACTTGCATTATGAGATACAATATTTCTCTCATATCACGAGAGAAAACTGTCATTTTGACCTCCCTTATTTTTAATGTATCTCACGGATTTTCTCTTTCAAAGAAGCAACTGCAGTTTATGCCATGAAATTTGACGTAAAGCTTGGTGTTGTCGAGTTATTGAGACGGTCTCTCTCTCCTCTCTCTCTCTCTCTCTCTCTCTCTCTCTCTCAGAGTATCACAACTTTCATTCTAATGTTATATAACAACCTCTTTTAACGTCTGTATCCCGTTTGATATTGTAGAACCCCCTGATGAGAAATTAAATATGCACCTTTAATTTAAATGAAAATTTTCCCTACTATGTATCAGTACCTTCAGCAAACGTTCTTAACTAACTACCTGTAGTTGCAAGAAAAATACCTAAATGTGAAGGCAATACAGACGCAAAACGTGAATCACGAGTAAAAAAGAATAAAATCAACAAGGACTTGACATCGTGACAGTTGGAAAACATTTCATTCATCTTCTTGCCTTTGCTTTTAATTGATATTCCATCGCTTCCTTCTTGATTTAAGCCCAACCCTTCTTTTTTCTGTTTTTGTTTTTATTTATCTTCCAGTTTGGACAAGAAAAGGTCATTCAAGTTTCATGCGCCTTTTGATTTGATAATTAGATTTCTTATTGGGGCTAATACACCCGCCTTCCCTCGCTGCTTCACGTCGTAATTTTAGTAACAAGATCAAAGTTCAAAAAGCTTATTGTTCTCTCTTCAGCCCACAATAATAAATAGGGGAAAAGATGTGACCCGCATGAGAGGCACAATATTCGACTCTAATTTTTCTATCTATTGCAAATTTACTCACCGGTGTGTGGCAATGAGAGCCAATGAAAGGCGAAATGAAGCTTGTAGAAGGCAGCGAACGTTTATACTTTTTACAAAGAATGTGCTGTGAAAAACCTCCCATGTATTTCTTTTTCCAGTCCCTAACATACCCAAAGTTATCTTTAAAGAGTATCTTTAATTATTTTTTTTAATATTCTATTTGTGATCAAGTAATGGAAATTACATCCAGTATTTGAATATAAATCTTAATGTCTGTCTTTTTTTTTTCTATGAAAGCACAATTTTCATTTGAATTCTGTGGTATGGTAAAAAAACTGATAAAATGGCGCTAACTTGAGTTTGTTTTGTTTTTAGGTTTCATTCTTGAAAATATATATTTTTTGCAATCTGACTATTGATGAATAATAAGTTTGCTTTAGTTGAAATTTTCATATTTCTAAAATTGCCTGATATCGTTTTAGAAACTGGTGAAATATTACAAATCAGATTTTAAAAAAATATTTGTTCCTTAAGACATTTTATTTATGTTCTTCAAAATATATTTTTCGCGATGGTAACAACATATGCTCATATCTTTAATTTTCAAACTTCTCTACCATGCTTTAATGAAATAAAGAATTTAATCTATTATATTCCATTAAACAAAATAGAATAAACCCATTCCAATGTAAAAACAACCTACCTTTCTGTTATACATTGCACTAAATGAAAGCACCCACCAGTGGATGGCATTGACAGAAATGTGTTAAGAAGTGATACAGTGCCATGGTAGCATTCACAAATGTAATAAATTTAATTATTAAAAGACTAGAAGTTTGTGTTTCTGTCTGGGTAAAGCCGAAGTCGTATCTATGCAAACCTGCTATGTAAACTCTTTTCAATTTAAGAACTAGAAAAGTTTTCATATAAGCCATTTTAAATGCTATATTCTGCATAAGTACCAGGTCTCTCTATATAAAAATAACAAAATAAAATAATAAACGAAAATTGTGAATGAAGTTAAAGAGTTAAAAGAGTCTGGTAAAAGCGAAGACAAATAGGGAGGAAGAAGAAGAAGCCACTGAACCGTTTAATTGGAAAGTGATTAAGTTCCAGGGATCGAATTTAGGAAAGGTGTCTTCATTGCCAACTTGCCTCTAGCCATGGTGAGCATTTCTAGGTATTGTCAAGATGAGTTAGGGAAACTATAATTCACGCAGCGCACTCGTCTATTGCAAGTTAGAAACTGGTCGAACTATATAAGTGCAAACGGTAAAAAGGTATTGTTCTCCATTGGTTATCCCAGAAGTGATTCTGAATCGTCATCAAACTCTTGGATTGTCTAACTGTAACTTGTTAATTTGTCGCCTCTAAATGCAGTCAGATATTTCTACTTTGAAGGCCATAAGAGTTATATCTTTTATTAAAAAATATCTTTGCGATCTCGTCAGTGTACGCAATTTAGGGGATTAAAGGTGTCAGCTCCACACTTGATGTGTCGCACTTGAAGCATATCTAGGGTTGTTGGAAGCCTCCATTCTGCTGCTCGCCGCACCCACCTTTTAACCTTTTACTTTACCCCATTCCCACTTCCTCTCTTCTTTGTAACAAATTAATTACCGGCACTTTCTCTTTGGGTGCTGTTATTTTTTTTATATAAATTTTGTCATGTGGTGTAAGTGTATAGTTATTTATAATCAAATGAGATATATGTTTGTTTATGCTAATCGAATATACCCAATTCAGGTCGCAGAGAAAGGTAACCTCCCTTTCGTCTAGGACACCTTTCATTCATAGTTTATTTAAGGGGTATACTATGATGGGTTCTGAAGTCTCTTCTTTAGAGAAGGATAAATGGACAGGGTAAAATAATGATTTAAAGGTGAACAGTTTAATAATTAAAGTTTTTAAATACTGTATGCTGGAATTTGTCCAGTGAAATTCAGTATAAAACATACATTCGCAAAATAAAAGGGTCCCGATGGAAATTAGGCAATAACTACTAGAGAGAAGCCTAACAATTAACAAAGCCTAGAAGTCCTAAGAAATATAAAGTAGCCACTAAGTTTCTATCTCCACAAAGATCTTTTTAAGGGGAACTGCCCATTGTTTGCTTGTATGGTGCTTTTACGTTGCATGGAATCAGTGGTTATTCATCAACGGGACCAACGGCTTTACGTGACTTCCGAACCACGCCGAGCGTGAACTTCTATCATTAGAAATACAAGTCATCTCTCACACCTCAACGGAAT
>NC_087220.1:14428504-14446004 GCF_015104395.2 Macrobrachium nipponense | reverse complement strand
ATATGCTGCTTGTGTTTGTGTCAAGTCCATTATTTTGAAGGTTTATATTGCTCTTTTGAAGTTTAGTTTTAAAACTGTTGAACGAGTAAGTCATTACTAACTTCCCTGTTCAAGATTTAATCATTTATATCGATGGTAAACAAAAGAAAAAGTAAAGAAGGATGGCAATGAGGTTTTGACAAGGAAGATGTACGAATATGTACCAAGATGGACGAGGGAAAATTAAATACCCTTGTTCTGTATAACAAAATGTCTACCAGGATTATGGCAACAAGGTGATAAATTTAAAGCATGGTGTGGTGTAGGAAATGAATAACGGGTACGAGCCGATTCTCATAAGGGGTTAGTCACAGAACAGGATGTCGCCTGTCCAATCCAGACGCATCTAACATAAGAAATCATTCTTTACAATGTAAAGCAAAAATAGAATACAAAGATTTCTCTATAATTGGACAGGTCAACGACTCTAAAGACCTATTATTTTAGAGACGTTGAAAATAAAACAACTTGTTCCGGTTTTAAATACCCAGTCCTCGGCTGTTCAGCTTTATCTTGACTTTGTTGTTGTTTTTAACGCCTTTTATTACTTACTTTTCGTTCTGCTTTTAGTTTTACTCTTGATTTTGCTCTGGCAGGTTAGCCCCACTCTTCCTTTAGTTATTTATTTATCTATTTATTATTATTCTTATTATTATTAAATTTTATTTAAATAAACCCTCATATATTAATGTTCAATTTCATAGTTTTTTTTTTCTTTTAATTTATGTAGCTTTTGGTTTGACTTAACTTATTGTGTGTTTTAATTATGGTCTCCTTTTAAATTGACATATAGATAACTATTGTTTGTTTTTTAATTTTATAATTAATTGTAGAATTCCTTGAGGATGCAATAATGTATTGCAAAACGTCAGAATAAATGCCATAATGTCAAAATCCTGTGTGTTCCTGCCTGCATTCATCTAATTAGTGTGAATCTGCCAAGTGGCTCCTGCTGATTTTGGCTATATCAGTGCCTTCTTCAGAATTCTTTTCTTCTTTGGATTATGAAGCTGAGCTGCTGGTTTTTCGTTATCCTGTTTTTAATTCGCCTACGAACAAGAGGAACTACAAACTTTCATCAACTAGTGAGAACACGGTATGGGTCTTCTTTACTTGCAAAGTATCGGAAGCTGGAGAAGCTGTATAGAAAAAAGGAGAAAGCAAAGTTGGATATTGAATTTTTGCAATACTGTCAAAACAATAACGTTGTTCCTATTTTTGTAAAGTTCAAAGTATACAGGTCGTCTTTATATCATTCTCAGTTTTATAAAGATGCCACTCAACATCTGCTGTCCTATGAAATTGCCTGTAAACAGAAAGTGTGTGATTCGTACAATAATACTATTACTGCCTTTACTTGGATCGTTTTCCATTATTGATAGTTTTTTTTATTAATCTGTTTAACAAGGGTATTCAAGATTTTATTACTGAAACTCATAGGAAACTATCTAATTTAGGTATTATTTTACCCAATTTCTGTAAAGAGCATAAGACTGTTTTTAACTTTTTCAATGATGTGCTTTCCAAACGTGAAGAGTTTCTACAGTCCCTTGGGTTGGATTTCTGTCTTTATCGAGAAATTCTATATCGAGAAATTCATTTCTCGATATAGTGTGGTTCGGATCCCACAATATATTGTAGGTCCCGTTGCTAGGTGACCAATCGGTTCCTTGCCACGTAAAAAAAATATCTAATCCTTTTGGCCACCCCTTGGAGAGCTGTTAATCAGCTCAGTGGTCTGGTAAAACTAAGATATACTTAACTTTTTCCCTAATTACAAACCTAACTATTGTCAGTTTTTTTCTCCCGCTTGAGAGTATTTTCCAACGGTTAAAAAAATCTACCTTTGGGCGCCAATCTCATCCGTTTACAAAACGAGTTAGCTTCTTTATCACAAAAAACTTTCCTGAAACTCATAACTCAATGGGCAGCTCTTTTTAAGAAAGCTGATCTTGATGTCCTAAAAACTCTCTCAAAAAGAGACGATATTATTATCTAGAGGCCAGATAAGGGAAGGGGAATTGTTATACTCAGTAGAGTAGGCTATGTTAATAAAATGGAAGGGATTTTAAATGATCATACAAAGTTTCAAGAGATTGGTACTCCCGATTACCAGAATATCTTCAAGACTGAGGATTAAATAAATAGATTTCTTCGTACTCTAAAGAACGATCACGTCATCAACGAAGACGCTTACGAGGAGCGTTTTTGCACTGGGTCGTCCTATGGTATTCTTTATGGGCTTCCTAAAATTCATAAGCCTAATGTTCCCCTTCGGCCTGTTTTGACCTCATACAAAACTCCGAATTACAAACTAGCTAAGTACCTTGTCCCCTTAGTGGAACCTTTTACTAAGAATAAATATACTCTGCCAAACTCTAACAAATTTAAAGATTTAATTCTACCTCAAGACCCCCGACTATTTATGGCCAGCCTTGATATTGAGTACCCTATTTACTTAACGTACCTGTCAAAGAAACTATTAGTATTATTTTAAATAAGTTATTTCCTGATCCCGATTCCAAGTTTTGTTATTTCTATCGTGTTGCTTTTAAAACTTTTTTTTAGAATTTGCCGTGCTGGACACGGCTTTTGTTTTTAACGGGAAATTGTATAGGCAAGTAGAATGGATGGCTATGGGCTCCCCCCTTGGCCCAACATTCGCTAATATTTTCATGTGTTCCCTGGAGGAATCCATGCTTGATGACTGCCCGTTATCTTTTCGGCCCCCTATTTTATGCTCGAAACGTGGACGACACTTTTGCCCTTTTCAGGCGTGAGTTCCACTCTGAGTCTTTCCTTGAATCTGCTAACTCACGCCACCCTATCACCACGTTTACTATCGAAAAGGAGCAGGAGTGTCGTTTACCTTTTTAAGACGTTTTGGTTTCTAGGGATAATAACTGTTTTAAACACCACTATTTTTAGGAAAAAAAACAAAAAAAACATTTACAGGTCTGTGCTCCAATTTCTATAGTTTTGTTTTTATAACTTTAAGTTAAATTCTGTTTATACACTTATTCATCGGGCACTATTACTCACTTCAGACTGGTAACTTTTCCACAACTAAATTACCTTACTCTACAAATATTTTAACGATAACTGCTTCCCTACCAAGATCGTTAACAAAGTCATACAGAAATTACTCAGCAAAAAGTTCTCTAACAGCCCTTTGAATTTTAACGTTCCAAAGAAAAAATTCTACGCATCCTTTCCATACATAAAATCTGACAACTTCCGTACATGCTTTACAAAAATAATCAATAAACATTTTAATGCCCTTGATATAAAGTTGATTCCCAAAAACCCCCTTACAATTGGCTCCCTTTTCAGAGTAAAAGACCGACTCTGCCCTTTGATGACGTCTAATGTGGTATATAAATATACTTGTCCCAGATCTGATAGGCTAAATTATGTGGAATCCACGAAGCGTCTTCTTAGGGTATACGAGCCGATTCTCATAAGGGGGCTAGTCACAGAACGGGATGTCGCCTGTCCAACCCAGACGCATCTAAAATAAGAAATCATTCTTTACAATGTAAAACAAAAATAGAATACAAAGATTTCTCTATAATTGGACAGGTCAACAACTCTAAAGACCTATTTATTTTAGAGACGTTGAAAATTAAAAAAACTTGGTTCCGGTTTAAATACCCAGTCCTCAGCTGTTCAGCTTTTTTTTTTATCTTAACTTTGTTGTTGTTTTTAACGCCTTTTATTACTTACTTTTCGTTTCTGCTTTTAGTTTTACTCTTGATTTTGCTCTGGCAGGTTAGCCCCACTCTTCCTTTAGTTATTTATGTATTTATTTATTATTATTCTTATTATTATTAATAAAAATAAACCCTCATATATTAATGTTCAATTTCATAGTTTTTTTAATTTATGTAACTTTTGGTTTGACTTAACTTATTGTGTGTTTTAATTATGGTCTCCTTTTAAATTGACCTATTTGTAACTATTGTTTTTTATTTATAATTTAAAAAAAGTGTTTAAAATTATTTTATTTACATCCATTGTAGAATTCCTTGAGGATGCAATAATGTATTGCGAAACGTCGGAATAAATGCCATAATGTCAAAATCCTGTGTGTTCCTGCCTGCATTCATCTACTTAGTGTGACTCTGCCGAGTGGCCTCCTGCTGATTTTGGCTATATATATATATATATATATATATATATATATATATATGATATATATATATAAATATATATATATATATATATAAGATATATATATATAATATAATATATATTATGTGTGTGTGTGTTTGTGTATGTAGAAACATCTTATTTAAATTTGTGGTCGGATGGCTCTACATGGGTATACGTATACCTGGCCATTGCACTAACAACTGCTCTCACTAAAAATGACTTTATGTCCGTGATGAAATCATTGGTTTTTGGTCGTTCAGTCTTATGCAGCAAGTTTGTATTAGTAATCCATTACCTGAAATGATAAACAATTCTGAAATTCGCAACAAGGGAAATCATGAAATAAAACGATGATGAAATCATAAAATATGTGCAATGTTCGAAAGCGCACGCAGAGGAGAACGATTTTTTTTTTCGGTCCATCCTCGGAGAAGTCATCTGAAATAGAAAGCTTATCTTGACGAAATCATTGCATTAATTTCACAAACTATTTGCATTTGAATCAGCAGCAACAGGGAATTGAGACAATACACTTCAGAGAAAGGATGAGGCAACAGGATCCTTCACAAAGCAAGAAACTGAGAGACAATAGCAAATGAAATGTTCCAATTAAAGGGATAAATCTCAATTGAACAACCAGCTTTCAGTTCTATGCTCTACCTAGGTCTTTTTTACATCCTGCTGAAGACTTTTTGATGTATTTTTTCTTCTTGCCTTTATTACAGCAAAACAAATGCCCGAACTCTTTACCTATTCATTATCATGTTTTTCATCCTTTCTCTTAATTTTCATATCCAGTGACAATATCAACAAAATATATCCTACATTCTCCAATCTCTTCTTGAAAGACATTAATAAATTATGTTGCACATTTTCTTACTCCGTACCAGTTCTTTTTATTACCAACCAAACATTAGTGCGACGATTCATTATTACATAGTTATCTTATTTAATGTGAACGCTTATTGCAGAATGAATATTGTCTTACTTCAAAAGTGTCGCCTCGAATATCTATTTTGATTCGTGCAAACTTATCATTAAACTTTTCTACAATCCTTTCAATCATATAAGTTGCATTTGAATTACTCATGTATATATCCAATATTAATATTAATTGTTGAAAAGTAAGCAAATGCTTGCAAAAGACTCTTTCAACTCCTATTGGATGCAATGCAATCTTCTTTTCTTTCTGTCAGAACTAGGCGCCAGTGCTTATCCACTGATGCGGAAAGCACGTCGAGTCCGACGCAGTATTTCGTAGACTTTTGATGCTCATAAAACTATGAGTATCAAATACGCTAATAAACTTATGTTGTTATTATATTCTCTTTCTCCCAACATTATTTGAAAAATCGTTCATCTGAATTTTTGTTTATTTTATCGAAAATAACCGAACTTTGTCGACGATTTTCCGAATTTAGTCTCACGTCATGAGTACGAATTTCCTCAAATACAAAAATTCCTGTTCCATTCCATTCAAGCCCTGAAACAATCAAAATTGAAATAACGAGTTCTATGAAGCAAAATTTTTGACTTTATTAAAGCGATAATATCTATTTCCCAGCCACGGCAAATTTATGCGAATAGTCGGAAAGACAGCCAGGGAAGAGGATGCTTGGAGGGTTGACAGATAGGACCAGCACCTATAAATGTTAAATTAAATCAAATGTAAGACGCAAACTCAGGAAAGTCATCAGCAATGTAGTAAGAGTAGCGTTTGCAAACAGTATATGAGAGTTTTCATCCCTTTTCACGGGGCCCTCTTCAAAGCTTTTGATTTCATGCCGAATGGACAAAATCAAATGAAAATAAGTTTTTTATAATTTATTTGATATCATTTACTAGAACTAAAGGTTCAGTATAAGATACTTTTTGTATCCGACAATCGAGGCGAAATTTCAAGAGATGATATTGAATGCTAACTTCCAAAAATAGTTTTCACGTTCAATGACTTGATGATTCGCGATTCTTACCCACTTCCCTTATTCTCTAACCAATTTCTCTACGTGATTAATGTTTATGTTGTTCCAAACTTATAACTTATCACTACATAGAAGGCTGAATATTTATTACTAAATATAGTTGATATAATACCAGTTACGTGTTTATGGCATGCCTCCTACAAATGCAATATATTTATCTAAAGTACGGAATATTGCTGATTCACGACAAAAAGATTTTGTTATTTTTCCAATGCAAATGGGAATTATACATGTAACCAACACCTGCATTAATCTGTAAATATTATACCTCATATATTATACGTTAAAAGAGGAGCAAATAGTAGCTAATTTAAAAGAAATACTACAACTGTAATAGAAATACTCGGCATGGGCCGAAAATTTGCTTTTTCAAAAATAACAGTGATCGTTGTGTACAAGGTAGAGGTTCATAAACAGCATTATCATCCACATCTCCTTTGATCGATTTTATGTCATTTGGGCCTTAAGCCAAACTATGGCACTTCCGACCATTCGGTGGTTGAGACAGTGAACAGAGGGAGTTGGAGCGGTTGGACAGCGAGGTGAATAGGTTCAGGAATAAGGGAGATGAAGCCCAAGGATCTAAAAGTGCGTCAGGAAGAAAACGCCATATTTGTACTAGGAACTAAAAGTTAGATAGACTGGAAAGAAAGGTTGAAGAAACAAAGCGAAAATAGGGGCTAATTAAAAGCTAAAATATGGGTACCGCTGGGGGCTGAATCGACGTGGCAGACACCTACAGTGAATGACGTGAGGTTCACTGATGGCACTAACTACCCGCAGGGTTATCGGTATTATTACAATTATTAATAAATCAGCCATTCCTTTAAATATGAATGATGAATAGTTTGAAAAAAAAGTAGAAGCTCGTAGGGTTCCTGGAATAAGATTTGCAGCTCATAAATGCAGAATTAAGAGAAAATATTAAATGCAAGCAGAACGAATACATCAGCAGTGGAGCATCGTATATGGAATATATGTGATGCACACTCATCATTCACACAGAAGAAAGCTTCAGATCTCAATTGTTTAGAATGAGAGAATGAAATTACATGAAATTTAACCTTTTCCTCGGGATGATATCAGTCTCAATAATTAATTTATCCCTATGATGACTTCTCGTGTCCTGCTGTAAAAAAGAAAAAAAGTAAATAAATAAAGCCAGACACAGGAAAAACAACAATTATAAATTTTAAAATCACAAATTATTTAGATGTTTAAAGAATAAAGAGCCGTGAGCATTCAAATCAGCACCTTCTTTATTGGAGCTAAAAACAGAGTAACGTTCTCCCGGTCGGAAAGGAGGACTTTAATTAACTATGCTATAACAAAACTGTGGAAGGGTTCTTGCCATTTAATGGGGCACAAGCTGCTTAATTGTTAACTATTCCAAATCAGAAAGAGAATAATCACTGGGTGCTTCACCAACGATGTGGAAATCCTTGTATGAAAATGAGGTTATACATTTTTGTAATGTCATCGTATGCTAGAGAATTCTTTGGTTCTCTAAGTACGACCCGTACGGTGACTGACTCCAAAGATGAGAATCAATTCTGACCCTGAACACTCTTTTGGTGGTTCCCACGTATTTCCAAATTTTACATTTAGAGGAGTAAAGCAACAAACCACCTGTTGCGAATTATTTAGGTTCTAGCCCGGTGGTCTGGGCCATAACAACTCGGTTGAAGGATTGAGGAATCAAGGTTTGCAAATTATACAAATTTATTTAAAAAATAAACTCTACTAACACACAACACTTGCCCAAATTCATAATACACATTAATTCCACGCCAAAAAAAATTCAGAGAAAACATTTATTACAAAAAACGCAAAGAATCTTAAGTGACACGCGGCCGTGGAAATTCTACGCCCGTGAGGCTGACTAAGAGATAAGAAAAGTCAAGAATTTAACATAAAATCCACACAATCGGCTTATTCACTTAATGTTTAGTCATACAATCTCGAGTCAGACTTCCTCATTCAAAGGATGCGTAGGATACCCTGTGATGAAATTGCACTATATCATAATAACTGAATCAAAGTAACGACCCTGGCTGTGTTAGAGGAGAAAAGCGAGCCGCGTTACCTGCTATCTTTGGTACTTGGGAAGCGAAGGAGCGTTATCTATGTCATTGCATTCGAGCATAACTTTCGTGACGTCATGGCGTACCAATACATGACGCTTGACGCTCTACCCTAATGCGTCTTATCTTTATGACTGCAAGATATGTTAATTCATATTATATTAAGGTGAATGACGAACTCTTGAGCAAACTCGAAGGATTTCCTCTTATAAGAAGGTTTTCGCTAAGCGCGCTTCCTCTGTTTTCATCTCATATATATGGTTAACTTTGTTTCAAAATTTGATAAAATATATAAACTTTAAAGCAGAATATTTCGCTCTCCTTCCCCAAACAGTTTCATAATCGTGATATAAGTCACGTAGCCGCTCGCACCAGTCATCGATTCTTCTTCTTATTCAAGTTAACCTGACGTTTGCGGCAGGTTTGTCGCAAAAAGAGGGATCCATCTCTTTTCGCGACACCACCAAAGATCGAATCATAGCCGTAGTTTATCTTTGCGTGAGGACAACGAACACAGAGTTTTTGGATTTTTAGTTAATTTAAGATTCAGATTAATATTTTATATTATCCTGTAACAGTTGCAAACAACGTTATTATTTTTACCTTCTTTCTGATTTATGTAAATCTTGAAATAAACTTTAAACATATGTCCGGTGTTTGTTTTCTTAAACTGATTAGTGTGTTTGTGTGTGTGTGTGTGTGCGCGCGCGCGCGTGATTGTTTGTAATTGTATCACGAATGTTTGGAAGGTGATGAATATATAAATAATGGTAGAAGCCACAAAGGAAAGTGAAACAATGGAGTAGCTGCAGGATATTTCGACATGTTTTGATTTTGCAATTTATCCGGTAGTTGTTTTCACTTAAATGAATGAATGGCTTCCGGACATTTGGCCGACGGGCATTTCGCCGAACGGACATTTGGTCGACGGACATTTGACTGTAGAACATTTGGCCGAAAATGTAGTAAACGTACCTACATGTATGTCACACCGGCTATCGTTCGGTAAATTATAACAAGCATTCTTAAAAGTTCGAAAACAATCGGAATTTACTCAATTGTTGAATTTGACCATACTCAAACGAAACCAACTTTCTTAGTAACCTACCTTCGACACTGATACAGTTACTGGTCTAAAGTTTCAAAGGTGAGTTAACATTTCCTCAGTTTTTATTTTCAATGACTGACATATATTTACATTTATATACTATGTTACAGTGTCAAATATATATATATATATTATATATGATTATAATATATATATAATCATATATATCTATAATATATATATATATATTATCATTATATATATATGTGTGTGTGTGTATCTATATAAATATATTAAATATATATATAGTATATATATATATATATATATATATATATATATATATATATATATATATATATATATACTATATACATATATATACATATAATATATATACATTATATATATATATATATATGATATATATATATTACTTATATAAATATATATATATTATTTATATATAATAATATATAATATATATATATATATATAAGATAATATAATATATATATATTATATATAGAGTTAATATATATTATATATATAATATTATATAATATAGATATAATATATATATATATATATATATATATAAGATATATATATACCTATATATATATATATATAATATATATATTTATCTATATCTATATATATATATATATATGTATATATAATATACAATCACCTACCCTCCTGTTTGCCGTCTACTTTTAAAGCTAAAGAAAGAGCAATCAAATTGTGAGTTAACAATCGAGATGCTAAATTCAAGGGTTGTATTGAGATCATCGAAGCAGTGTCAAATATTAAGCACAAGGCTCATGTCTATCATTGAGAAATATGAGGAGTATAGAAAAAAAGATTTTCTAAGAGCAATTGCATACAATCTTTTAATACTTGAGAACATACATCTTACTGTTTTTTTTATGGTGTTATTTTTTGCAATAAACTGTTAATTAAAATACCTAAGGTATTGCTTGTTACTATTGACACTTGTAAATTTTTGGCCAAATGTCCGTCAACCGAATGTCCGTTCAGCTAAATGTCCGTTTGGCGAAATGTCCGTCGACCAAATGTCCGTTCAGCTAAATGTCCGTTGGCTTAATGTTCTTCGGGCAAATATCCTTCGGTTAAATGTTCAGCCACGGAATGAATATTACATTGGACGTTTCCCCAGTTTTGACAGAATATTTATCCTGTTTGATTCTTACTTCTAAGCTCTTGCTAGATTGACCGACATAAAAAGAGGGGCAATCCCTACATGGAATTTTATATATTATGTTGTTGCTTTCCCAGGGTCAATTTTTTTATTAACATTCCTTTTAGTGTGTTATTACAGGAAAAAACGAGGTTGACCTTAAAAGATTTTAACAACGATGTCATGGTGTCAAAACCATTAAAATTAGGCAAGCTGAGAACGTATTTAGTGGTTTCTTTCTCCGTGTTACTTACACTATAAAACTTTTGTGTGTGTGTCTGTGTTTTTTTACAGAAAAAATCTAATATATGTAAAGGATAACATAAAGCTGTCCCTATTTTTCTTATGTACTTAATTTCTTGATCCAAATATTGGGAACTGACAATGCGCAATGCTTGTAAAAACATAAAAGAAAAAATTGATACTATGATATTAAGATGGTGGCCTGAATAAAAGTGAACATGAGTTAAGTTGTTGGTTGGATTCCTATAAATACTGAATTTACATTGAAATGGTTCTCTATGTATCAAAACATCTAAGAATGGGAGACAATTATCTTTTTCTAATTCTAAGGTAAGCTTAATCAATGGTACCTGGTTATTTAATGAGAGGGCACTGACTAAAGTTTATTTGCATAACTAAATAAGGAGGCCATCTTAAAGTATCTGAATATTTCTCAGTGTTTTGCATGGAATATCCAAGTCTCATAAAGATCATGGCAGGAATATGAAAAAAAAAATATAAAACTGCATAAAAAAGAACATCCTTCTTATCAACCTGTTTTTGTCATGGCTTTATCACGGAACTGTGACAAGTATCTATTTTTCATGTCCTAATGACATTTACAAAAACTGAAATCAGGTTGTCTAAAGCAAAATCCAAAATCGTGATACAAATTTGCAAGTTGTATCAAGAAAATGCCTATTAAAGAATTTTTTTTAAGTACATTGACTGAAATCCCCCGTCCTTCATGGTAAACGATGACTCCCCAAGTAAGATGATATACTTTGTCAAGATTAAGTATCAGCGAGTTCGCTAACTATTACGAACGTTTCAGCTTTTTTACTATTGGACCAAAATTTTGGCCAATTAAAACATTTTTGTTGTATTTTTATTCTTTGTTCTCATGTTGTAACTGACCTAATACCGTTAGTTTCCTGTCCTGAAATTCTAGATTAATCTGTCTCGAAATTCTTTATATGGTGAATGGTCGAACATAAGACCACAGACTCAGAGACTCCAGAAAACTTCTCTAATCTTTCAAAAGTATCTCTAAGTATTGTCTCTGGCTGCCTTCCTCCTCTTTATCTCTTTCTGTACAGGTTCACTTTGTATCCGAATGTCGATATCAGAAATATTCTATAGCGTATTTTAGAAGTTTCTGAGGTAATTAAGAAGGGTTTCCCGCTATCAATTTCCCATCACTAACTTTCAGACTTATTTTGTTCTCTCTCTCTCTCTCTCCTCTACTCTCTCTCTCTCTCTCTCTCTCTCTCTCTCTCTCTCTCTCTCTCGTGTATTTAGCATTTCTTATCACTTAATTACATACATCCCGTAGGCGAATTAACCCAAAGGGTGAGTAGAAACAGAGTGGGGTAAAGAAAAGATGAAAACTAGAAATTCTGCCCCTAACTAAAAAGCTGAATCGAGCAAATAGGAGTTCTTATACTTTGACAAGTAGTGACGGACACAATCGTATCTTCGGTTTTATTCTGCTGAAAAATGCTTCCGTGTATTGTCTTGAACTTTTGAGAGTGAAAGAAAGCAAACGGTGAAAAGGAACGAATATGCAAGGAGAGGTGGCTCTTGTGCAAATGCACAAAAATAGAATAGTAAAACTTAACTTTTTTACGAATGTTAAAAAAAAAAAACTGAATGAATGACTGAAATTTGCCTTGCCTACAGTGCCCTGAGAAAGATATCTTTATTACAGAGCTAATCTTTGTGTTTTGTAGAAACATAGAACACTACTTTGAGAGTTTCTAGTGTTTTCCAAAGGTTTTGTACAAAGCTCATTACTTAAAGTATAGAAGCGCATTTATCTTACGAATCTTAAAGTATCATTAATAAGATTTTATTTCTTTATTTCAAAAACGATTTAGGCAGTACGCGACACTTTCCAGCATATGAGAATGGAATTCCTACAACAAATGGAGAGGTAAGTCTTCTTGGTTAAATTCAGAATTAGATTCAAGCCTTGGTGTAATTAAATTTTCACAAAATTGTGAGAAGATATATAAGAACCACTCGTGAATATCATATGTACGTTTGTATGTACCCGCAGAAGGAAAAGTAAAAATCTGGACAAGAGCTGAGACTGTAATTGCTCAAATCAAATTTCTCCATTTTCATTTGTAACTATAGTATATCACAAAAATATATAATTAGCCAAGGGCTACAAACCCTCCTACTAGCTATCACAGTGGAGGTGCGCTGATATCGATTCTACGAAAGAAAACTTGAATTCCACTGGCATGAGTACAGTAGAGTTTATATGAACGTATACCTCTCTTCATGGTTCAATAGTCAAGGATCATTGTACATAGTATTTCCACCAAGGCTGCAGTTCGAGTCCCACTGGCGATGAAGCACTTCCCAGTTATATTTCCCATTGAATGTAAGTGGTAACTTGATATTTGTGCACAAATATAAAAATAAGAAATGTCACGGTATACATGATAAAAATTCATATATATATATATATATATATATATATATATATATATATATATATATATATATATATATATATATATATAAATTATTTCGTATATAATACCTTCAGAGTTCTAGAATACTGTTCAATTTCTTTTTGTATATGTATTCCGTGACATTGATGTGTTTTCACTTGAAGTTTCTAATAGCTTAAATTTCTAACTTAGTATCTATCATCATCAGTGCTTTGAGCTTTGTAAAGACTGATTCTTTAATATTCTTTTTTGTTATGTCTAGCATCATTCCCCAGATGTAAGTCTTATTTCCTGCTTGTCATTCCTTTGAACATCTGTTGAAAGTGTTTAGTATCCAAGTAAATGCTCAATTCCATATTCTGGAAGGGAGATACATGAAGCTTTTGGTTTCGTATTTAGTTCATTGATCTTCGAAACACTCGCGGCTCTTGTATTTGGAGAGAGCTGTTCTGGTTGACATACAGTTCTAAGTATATAATGTCTATTCGAAAGTCTAGCAATAATATGGCCCTTATATATCAGCGAGGTTTGGTTTTTGCAACACTAGAAGTAAATAGCTTTGAAGCTACATCCATACCACCGAAGAATTGCTTCGTCCATTGATCACATATTTTGTTGCTTGGTAACAATTGCATTTATATCTTATTTTCTGTGGTAGGGAAGACATTAGAAGGCAAACATGAAGTAAAAACCTCCAATACTGTATCAAGAAAAGAACGCATATTATAAACAAACCAATTACGATTTCATCCCCTCTTGTTCAGCACTTTATAAGCAAAGAACGATCCGTGCATTTTACCAGCGTTTTTAACATTACCAATGCGAATTTATGCCAGGATTAATTAGCATTTTCTTTCAAGGAGAATTACAGTAATTTTACCTTTCTGAAGTTCCTACTTCATTAGTAATATGTATATGTATGATACTAAAATAAAAGGTCACTGTTCACTGGAATATAATAGGAAGAAAAAAATTCAAAATGGATTGAGAATCTGGGAATACGATGGAGGTTTTAGGAATGGGGACTGATTGAAAAACACGGATAGCAAATCGAAAATACAGTTCTTGGCACTTTACCTGATGAGTCAGTGGACTTAAACTTAGATGCAGGATGAGCCAGTAGAATTCGTTGTCGAGGAACTTATATTTTCACGCTAACAGTGGATGGTGTAGTCCTTCATGACTGGAGTAGGCTTGGGCAGGCAAGGCTGTAGTGTATAGTATGAGGTATAGTGGAAAGTCCAAGAAGGACTTGAGGACTTACGGTTTAAGTCTGCTTATAAGGCTCCAAACTGACTGAGTACAGAGCCAGTTTTCTTGAGTCTCTCTCAACTCGTTATGGACAACTAGCTCTTGAGATATCTACAGACGTAGGGTATCGTGGCAGCATCCTACCTAACTGACTCTCTAGGGAAATCAGTGGACGCTTATATCATCATCAGTGCGGTTACCATCTTGGGTGATTTTGATGATCAGCTGGTATTGTTCATATCTTAAAAACAGAACTGCATAATCATCAAATAGTGTTGAAATAAAAAAAAGCAGTTTCTTGTGCCTCTATTACCTATAACAAAAGGAGGGTGTTATAAGGGAGAGTAAGGTTAGGCTAGGCACAGTTACTAGGTGTGAAAAGGCAAGGGTCAAATGAGATCTTAAATGACCTGTCGATGGGACAACATTGGATATACTATAGAGCTCCCACTCACAACAGACAAATAGATTTCAACAATAGAAAAAAAAAAAAACTTCCTTATGATGAAAACATCCTAAAAGCTACAGAACACCTCAGGGCTAATACTCCTTTCATTTTCTATTATCCCAAATCTATTTGGAGTTCTCTAATTAACGTATACTTGAATAAAAGAGGAGAAGGAACCGGAGTTTACAAGATACCGTGTAGCAATTGTAATGAGATTTATGTTGGGGGTAACTGGTAGATCCGTGTCGCTAAGATTAGCAGAGCACAAAAGATCAGTGCGAAATGCATCAGAGAGCTGGAGATTTTCCTACATATTAGGGACAAAGGCCATACTATGAACTGGAATCGGGTAGAGCTTTTTTCCAAAGTAGCAGCCATTATAAAAGGAAAACGCTGGAATCTGCTAACATCAATCAAACCAACAATATGAACCTGTCAGGAAGACATTGGAAATCGGATGACATCGACGAGGTAATCCTTAGCGTTCTTCTCAAGCAGTTGTTCCAGAACATACGACTACCGGACGAGTCGGCAGATGGGAATTAATGAGGTCAGAAAACACCAAGGAATAGTTTAATTTCCAACCTTCCTGGATCAACTGTCACCTGCATATCAACAGACTCTTACTTACTATCACACCTACATATGCTCTGCATATGTATTCTTGTAAGACATCCTCTGTCCATATATATTTTACCAGTGATCAGGAGCAGAAGGAAGTGCTTGAAAAATATGATTGCAACGTTCAATTAGTGTTTTATGGACTTTATATCTTCATAGTATACTGTTGTATTACGTAAAAGACATTCATATTACACATATATATATATATATATATATATATATATATATATATATATATATATATATATATATATATATATAATATATATATATATATATATATTTTATGAGGTTTTAGCGTTCCTTTTTCACGAAGATAGATATATATATGAGGCTGTAGTCCACAGGGGAAAAGAAAAGCTGAAATTCCTTTTACCTCAACAGTTCAGCCTCCACTGGCCCTTATCGAGAGCTGTTTATTAATAAACAGTTCATAAACAGCTCTCGATGAAGGCCAGTGGAGGCATAAACTGTTGAGCTAAATGGAACTTCAGCTTTTATTTCCCCTGTGGACTACAACCTCATATATATATATATATATATATATATATATATATATATATATATATATATATAATATATATATATATATATATATATATATATATATATATATATATATATATATATATATATATATATATATATATATATATATATATATATATATATATATATATATATATATATATATATTATATATATATATATATATATATATATATATGTATATATATATAATATATATATAATTATAATATATATATATATATATATATATATATATATATATATATATATATATATATATATATATATATATATATATATATATGTAACTCCCGCTTGTCCACTTAGATAATGATATAAGACAGCGACAGTTAGTATGTCTTTTCTTACGACTGTTGTTCGTAAGCATTGTTGGTTCTACTTTCCCTACTTGTCTGAGTGATATCTAGTAGAGTTGGTTCTTCTTTAGAATAAGGGAGATGACTCAAACGGATGGAGTACAACTTTAACAACTTTATTTCTTAGCTGCTCCATCACTGGAATATAGAGATGGTTTGGTCGGTTGACCGCTCCGTTGAGTAATCTGAAGTGAACTAAAATATAGGAGCATCGCGTCGATAGCGGAACACTAGCTATCTCAGCGATTTATCATAATTAGAACAAAATGAACACGTAGCCCTGCGGCCTCGGAAGTCATGCGCTTCCGCTGCGGGTTAACAGGTCAACCGCTTCCCATGGAAGGTGTTGTGATTATTTACAAACTAAGAAAATGATAGGACGTGCAAACGCAAACCAGGCTACTGCAAGCATTGCACACCATGATCTAGTTTCATGACTTGTTTATGATTACGTAGTGACACTCCTAATTCGCCAATGACCCTTTTAGGTCGTGGGTTTATATACAGACATGGAATTTATCTCTATTAAAATAATGTAACTATTACATATATATATATATTATTTATATATATAAAATCCACTTTACCAGTGGACTCATTTATCATACATATCCACATACACTTCGCCTCTTATATCTCACCAGAGACGCAACTGTAATAGCCATGATGGCCTCTTAATTAACATCTCGACTTCGCGATTTTTCGGATGGTTCTATTCCAGTTCTAATAAATATATCTGAAAATGATTGGTATTTTAGTTATGAGTGTTTTATATTCTTACATAAATAGACATGTTTACGGAATATAGAAGTAGATATTATGATCGTGAGTGGCAGTCTATCTTCCGTTTCGGTTGCATCCTTCAATTGTCAAAGATACTTATGCTTAAAGTATTTAGGGAATTTCTCTTAAGTTTCGTCCCTTTTGAAAATCGCAAAATCACATACTGTTATTATGACTGTGGCAGCAGTAACATATCCAATGCGATTCCATAATGCAGAAGAAAATAGAATGTAATTATAATGAAACTATTTTTAGACCCAACATAAAGGAATTCATTAAGGCCC
>NC_087220.1:14383630-14428004 GCF_015104395.2 Macrobrachium nipponense | reverse complement strand
TGTCGGGTATGTTGGCGCTTGGCATCTGCCCGGGGAAAACTTCAGGTGTGCAGTACTTAGTAAACAAAGGTGAAAAGAAATACCAGTCAAGTTTGAAATTTAGTTCAATGGCAATCATTGGATATCCTGTGATGATCAAAGTTCGTGATGTTGCCACTCTTTGAATTATATTCCAAAGAGTGGCAACATCACCAACTTTGATCATCACAGGATATCCAGTGATTGCCACTGAACTAAATTTTAATTCTTGATTAATAATGTACAAATAAAGAAATTTCCAGAAAGGATTACTTGAAAGAACCTAAAATACTTTGAAATTTGTGGGAGCAGAAATTCACATCTTAACTGATGTCCATGAATAAAATATGTACTCAAACACCTGTTTTTGGACACCGGCCCAGTAGTCTGGAAATAATTTTTAGGATGCATCTTTTATGAGCGTGTTCTTGTAATTTTTTTTTTTTTTTTTTTTTTACATTTTTTTTAAAACTAGACGTTAATTAGAAGGGCAGATGATTTAAAAACTGGGAAACTGTTAACTTACCATTGTTTTAGTGTCGAAGGCAGGTTACTAAGAAAGTTGGTTTCGTTTGAGTATGGTCCAATTCAACAATTGAGATGGTAAATTTAAAGTAAAATTCCGATTGTTTTCGAACTGTTAAGATTGCTTGTTATAATTTACAGAACGATAGCGGTGTGACATACAAGTAGGTAAGTCTGCTACATTTTCGGCCAAATGTTCTTCGGTCAAATGTCCGTCCTTCATTCAAGTGAAAACAACTACCGGATAAATTGGTTTGGCCAGTTCAGTAATTGCAAGATCAAGAGATGTCGAAAGATCCTGTACCTACTCCATTGTCTCCCTTTCCTTTGTGGCTTCTACCTTTATTTATATATTCATCACGTTCCAAACTTTCGTGATTCAATTACACACACACACACGCAAACACAAACACACACACGCACAAACACACTAATCAGTTTAAGAAAAACATACACCGCCATATGTTTATAGTTTATTTCAAGATTTAGATAAAACGGAAAAAAAATGGAAAAAATAATAACGCTGTTTACAACTGTTACAGGATAATATAAAATATTATCCTGAATCTTAAACTAAAAATCTCAAAACTCTAGGTTATTTGTCCTCATGCAAAGATAAACTCCGTCTATGATTCTATCTTTGGTGAATTATTGCTTTACTCCGCTAAATGTAAAATTTGGAAACACGTGGGTACCACTAAAAGATTGATCATGGTCAGAATTGATTCTCATCTTCGGAGTCACTTACCGTACCGGTTGTACTTTGAAAGCCAAAGAATTCTCTAGTATACGAGGAGGACATTGCAAAAAATGTATAACCTCAATTTTATACAAGGATTTCCAAATCGTTGGCCAAGGACCCAATGATTATTCTCTCTCTGTTTTGGAATCGTTAATAATTAAGCTGCAAATCTTATTCCGGAACCCTATGTGCTTCTTCTACCTCATTTGTTTTTCCAACTATTCGTCATTCATATTCAAAACAATGGCTGAATGATTAACAATTGTAATAATATCGGTAACCTCGTTGGTAGTTAGTGCCATCAGTGAACTTCACGGCATTCACTATAGGTGCCTGTCACGTCGATTCAGTCCTTACCGGTACCTATATTTTATCTATTGATTAGCCCCTATTTTCGCTTTGGCTTAAGGCCCAAAATGTCGTGAAATCGATCGAAGAATATGTGGATAATAATGCTGTTTCATTAACCTCTACCTTGTACACAACGAATACTGTTGTTTTGACAATGTAAATTTTCGGTCCATGCCGAGTATTTCAGTCACATTTCTAATATTTCTTTTACATTTGCAAATATTTGGTCCTCTTTTAACGTATTATATATTGGCTATAAAATTTACAGATTAATGCAGGTTTTGGCTACATGTATAATTCCCATTTGCGTTGGAAAAATCAAAACTTTTTGTCGTGAATCAGCAATATTCCGTACTTTAGATAAATATACTTCATTTTTAGGAGGCAAGCCATAAACACGTAACTGTATTATATCATCTATATTTAGTAATAAATATCAGCCTCCCATGTGGATAAGATACAGGTTTGGAGCAACATAAACATTAATCATGTAGAGAAATTATTTAGAGAATAAGGGAAGTGGGTAAGAATCGCGAAATCTTCAAGTCATTGAACGTGAAAACTATTTTTGGAAGATAGCATTCAATATCATCTCTTGAAATTTCGCCTCGATGGTCGGATACAAAAAGTATCTTATAATGAACCTTTAGTTCTAGTAAATGATATCAAATAAATTATAAAAAACTTATTTTCATTTGATTTTGTCCATTCGGCATGAAATCAAAAGCTTTGAAGAGGGCCCCGTGAGATGGGATGAAAACTCTCATATACTGTTTGCAAACGCTACACTTACTACATTGCTGATGACTTTCGTAAGTTTGTGTCTTATATTTGATTTAATTTAACATTTATGAGGTGCTGGTCCTATCTGTCAACCCTCCACGCATCCTCTTCCCTGGCTGTCTTTCCGACTATTCGCATAAATTTGCCGTGGCTGAGAAATGGATATTATCGCTTTAATCAAGTCAAAATTTGGCTTCATAGAACTCGTTATTTTAATTTTGTTTGTTTTCAGGGCTTGAATGGAATGGAACAGGATTTTTGCATTTTTCGATAAATAAAAAAAATTCAGATGAACGATTTTTCAAATAATGTAGAGGAGAAAGATAATATAATAACAACATAAGTTTATTAGCGTATTTGATACTCATAGTTTTATGAGCATCAAAAGTCTACGAAATACTGCGTCGGACTCGACGTGCTTTCCGCATCAGTGGATAAGCACTGGCGCCTAGTTCTGACAGAAAGAAAAGATGATTGCATTGCATCGAATAGGAATTGAAAGCGTCTTTTTGCAAGCATGTGCTTACTTTTCAACAATTAATATTAATATTGGTTATATACATGAATAATTCAAATGCAACTTTTATGATTTAAAGGATTGTAGATAAGTTTAATGATAAGTTTGCACAAATCAAAATAGATGTTCGGGGCGACACTTTTGAAGTAAGGCAATATGCATTCTGCAATAAGCGTTCACATTAAATAAGATAACTATGTAATAAGGAATCGTCGCACTAATGTTTGGTTGGTAATAAAAAGAACTGGTACGGAGTAAGAAAATGTGAAACATAATTTATTGATGTCTTTCAAGAAGAGACTTGGAGAATGTAGGATATATTTTGTTGATATTTTCACTAGATATGAAAATTAAGAGAAAGGATGAAAAACATAATGAATAGATAAAGAGTTCGGGCATTTGTTTTGCTGTAATAAAGACAAGAAGAAAAAATACATAAAGTCTTCAGCGGGATGTAAAAAAGACCTTGGGTAGAGCATAGAACTGAAAGCTGGTTGTTCAATTGTGATTTATCCCTTTAATTGGAACATTTCATTTGCTATTGTCTCTCAGTTTCTTGCTTTGTGAAGGATCGTGTTGCCTCATCCTTTCTCTGAAGTGTATTGTCTCAATTCCCTGTTGCTGCTGATTCGCCGACCATCCACATGAAAACTTCAAATGCAACTAGTTTGTGAAATTAATGCAATGATTTCGTCAAAATAAGCTTTCTATTTCAGATGACTTCACCGAGGATGGACCGAAGAAAAAAATCGTTCTCCTCTGCGTGCGCTTTCGAACATTGCACATATTATATGATTTCATCATCGTTTTATTTCATGATTTCCTTTGTTGTGAATTTCAGAATTGTTTATCATTTCAGGTAATGGATTACTAATACAAACTTGGTGCATAAGACTGAAGGACCAAAAACCCATTGATTCCATCACGGACATAAAATCCTTTTTAGTGAGAAGCAGAAATACTAATCATTAAATGTGTGCAGCATGAAAAGCAAATATTAAAAACAATTAATGAATAAAAAAATATCAAGGTTCATGACTTCTCTCTTATGCTAATTGGAGGCAGATAACAAAACACATATAACCACACCCAGTTTGACTGTCGTTAGTGCGATGGCCAGGTATACGTATACCCATGTAGAGCCATCCGACCACAAATTTAAATAAGATGTTTCTACACACACAAACACACGCACACACACATACACAAACACGCACACATACACACACACACACACACACACATATATATATATATATATATATATATATATTATATATATATATATATATATATATATATATATATATATATATACATATATATATATATATGTAACGAGGATATGAACCTCGTTATTCATTCGGTAAACGTGCAACTCCCGAGCGTCAGGCAAACCCCACACAAACAAATCTCCTCTCTCTCTCCAAGCAACCAGCGACTCGCGACTTTTCTTTCTCTCTCTCTCTCTCGCCAGGCGATCTCTCTCTCTCTCTCTCTCTCTCTCTCACTCTCTCTCTCTCTCTCTCTTCACCTCTTTCTCTCCATTCTGTCAGGTAATCAAAATGAGAGAGTTGCATTATAAAAATACATTTATTTAATAATGAAAGATAATGATCCAAGTCTTACTGACTAACTGAAAAACCCCAACAGTAAAATGTCTAAAAGTAATTGTCACACCAAATGTCTATTTTCCCATTGGGACCCTCTCTCGGTAGCCCCACATGGTTCCGCCAGAACCGTCCAAGCAGCCGGAATATTTCACACACAAATTCTAAATACACTTTCGCAGAGCTTCCACGGCATCCTGCCTTTCTTCCAAAGCCGTCTCTAAGCCAAATCCACCATAGACTTGGGTAGGTGTACAAGCACATACAAACGCACAGCTTCGTTAACGCCTCATATTACTGGCTACAACCAGTTTCCCAAAGGCACTTTGAAAAGAGCTCATGAACTGTCGTACATTGACTTGTCTACTATGCAGACAGAAACCATTTATCAGCTTTTCTCGGGTAGCACAACTTTTTGATTACAGCAGGTTTGCTCCTTTATTCTACAAGGATCACTTTTCACTAACTCTGAAGCCTGGAGCAACTCTGCTGCCTCACTGGCTTTGCCCTTGGGCCAGTATATTCCTGGGGGACCTCACCACAAGCAGGTATAAAGTCCTTCTCAAGTTTAGTGACTTCTGAGAGATTTGGACCTATTGTGTGGAGATCGGCGTTTAGTCTTCAGACTTTGAGGTATATCGGGGATTTCCTTTCCGCTACTTAGACTCTCACATAGGGCCATTGAAGTATCGTAAGGACCTCCTACTATATTTTACTCCATTACATCCTATTGGATCAATGGCGTGATCGGTATCGTCTTGGCCTGTCACCTCGGTGGTTGCGAGTTCGATTCTTGGGCATTCCGTTGAGGTGTGAGAGGTGACTTGTATTTCTAATGATAGAAGTTCACGCTCGACGTGGTTCGGAAGTCACGTAAAGCCGTTGGTCCCGTTGATGAATAACCACTGATTCCATGCAACGTAAAAGCACCATACAAGCAAACAATAGGCAGTTCCCCTTAAAAAGATCTTTGTGGAGATAAAAACTTAGTGGCTACTTTATATTTCTTAGGACATCTTGGTTTTGTTAATTGTTATGCTTCTCTCTTGTAGTTATTGTCTCCTTTCCTTCGGGACCCCTTTATTTTGCGAATGTATGTTTTTATTACTGAATTTCACTGAGCAAATTCCAGCTTACAGTATTTAAAACTTTAATTATTAAACTGTTCACCTTTAAATCATTATTTTACCCTGTCAATCTATCCTTCTCTGAAGAAGAGACTCCAGAACCCATCATAATATGCCCCTTAAATAAACTATGAATGAAAGGTGTCCTAGACGAAAGGGAGGTTACCTTTCTCTGCGACCTGAATTGGGTATATTCGATTAGCATAAAAAAACATATATCTCATTTGATTATAAATAACTATACACTTACACCACATGATAAAATTTATATAAGAAAAATAACAGCACCCAAAGAGAAAGTGCCCGTAATTAATTTGTTACAGAGAAGAAAGGAAGTGGGAATGGGGTAAAGTAAAAGGTTAAAAGGTGGGTGCGGCGAGCAGCAGAATGGAGGCTTCCAACAACCCTAGATATGCTTCAAGTGCGACAAATCAAGTGTGGAGCTGACACCTTTAATCCCCTAAATTGCGTACACTGACGAGATCGCAAAGATATTTTTAATAAAAGATATAACTCTTATGGCCTTCAAAGTAGAAACTCAAATCTATCTGACTGCTTTAGAGGCGACAAATTAACAAGTTACAGTTAAACAATTCAAGAGTTTGATGACGATTCAGAATCACTTCTGGGATAACCAATGGAGAACAATACCTTTTTTACCGTTTGCACTTATATAGTTCGACCAGTTTCTAACTTGCAGTAGACGAGTGCGCTGCGTGAATTATATTTTCCCTAACTCATCTTGACAATACCTAGAAATTCTCACCATGGCTAGAGGCAAGTTGGCAATGAAGACACCTTTCTAAATTCGATCCCTGGAACTTAATCACTTTCCAATTAAACGGTTCAGTGGCTTCTTCTTCTTCCTCCTGTCTCCACTTTTACCAGACTCTTTTAACTCCTTAACTTCTTTCATTCACAATTTTCGTTTACTATTTTATTTTGTTCTTTTTATATAGGGAGACCTGGTACTTATGTAGACTATAGCATTTAAAATGGCTTATATGAAGACTTTTCTTGTTCTTAAACTGAAAAGAGTGCACAAAACAGGTTTGCATAGATACGACTTCGCCTTTACCCAGACAGAAACACAAACTTCTAGCTTTTAATAATTAAATTTATTACATTTGTGAATGCTACCATGGCACTGTATCACTTCTTAACACATTTCTGTCAATCCCATCCACTGGTGGGTGCTTTCATTTAGTGCAATGTATAACACAAGGGTAGGTCGTTTTTACTTTGGAATGGGTTTATTCTATTTTGTTTAATGGAATATAATAGATTAAATTCTTTATTTCATTAAAGCATGGTAGAGAAGTTTGAAAATTAAAGATATGAGCATATGTTGTTACCATCGCGAAAAAATATATTTTGAAGAACATAAATAAAATTTCTTAAGGAACAAATATTTTTAAAAAATCTGATTTGTAATATTTCACCAGTTTCTAAAACAATATCAGGCAATTTTAGAAATATGAAAATTTCAACTAAAGCAAACTTATTATTCATCATCAATCAGATTGCAAAAAATATATATTTTCAAGAATGAAATCTAAAAACAAAACAAACTCAAGTTAGGGAAATTTTATCAGTTTCTTACCATGCCACAGAATTCAAATGAAAATTGTGCTTTCATAGAAAAGAAAAAGACAAACATTAAGATTTATATTCAAATACTGGCTGTAATTTCCATTACTTGATCATAAATAGAATATTAAAAAAAATAATTAAAGATACTCTTTAAAGATAAACTTTGGGTATTTTAGGACTGGAAAAAGAAATACATGGGAGGTTTTTCACAGCACATTCTTTGTAAAAAAGTATAAACGTTCGTGCCTTCTACAAAAGCTTCATTTCGCCTTCATTGGCTCTCATTGCCACACACCGCGGTGAGTAAATTTGCAATAAATAGAAAAATTAGAGTCGAATATTTGTGCCTCTCATGAGGGTCACATCTTTTACCTATCTATTATTGTGGGCTGAAGAGAGAACAATAAGCTTTTGAAGGGTTTCCATCTTTGTTACTAAAAAATTACTGACACGTGAAGCAGCGAGGGAAGGCAGGTGTATTAGCCCCAATAAGAAAGTCTAATTATCAAATCAAAAGGCGCATGAAACTTGAATGACCTTTTCTTGTCCAAACTGGAAGATAAACAAAAAAACAGAAAAAAAAGAAGGGTTGGGCTTAAATCAAGAAGGAAGCGATGGATATTTCAATTAAAAGCAAAGGCAAGAAGATGAATGGAATGTTTTTCCAACTGTCACGATGTCAAGTCCTTGTTGATTTTATTCTTTTTTACTCGTGATTCACGTTTTGCGTCTGTATTGCCTTACATTTAGGTATTTTTCTTGCAACTACAGGTATTAGTTAAGAACGTTTGCTGAAGGTACTGAATACATAGTAGGGGAAAATTTTCCTTTAAATTAAAAGTGCATATTTAATTTCTCATCAGGGGGTTCTACAATATCAAACGGGATACAGACGTTTAAAAGAGGTTGTTATATAACATTAGAATGAAACTTGTGATACTCTGAGAGAGAGAGAGAGAGAGAGAGAGAGAGTGAGAGAGAGAGAGAGAGAGAGAGAGAGAGAGAGAGAGACCGTCTCAATAAACTCGACAATACCAAGCTTTACGTCAAATTTCATGGCATAAACTGCAGTTGCTTCTTTGAAAGAGAAAATCCGTGAGATACATTAAAAATAAGGGAGGTCAAAATGACAGTTTTCTCTCGTGATATGAGAGAAATATTGTATCTCATAATGCAAGTTATCAAAATTGATATTCCTCAGATTTAGGTAGCACAGGAAATTTTATAAAATTTGTTTTTGCCATTAAAAACTCGCAGCGGTATGAATGGGCTCTAGGTAAGCGAAAAACATTCATCCTGTTCGTATAAAATAAAATTAGGCTTAAGACCCAGTCCATGAAGAGTTCTTATAAGCATAGATATTATCCCTGAATGTTTTACTTGCCTGTGACGAAGACCTTGCATTTGTGATGTAATTTGAATTTTGAAATATATTGTTTTCACTTTGACATTCAAGAAACATATGTTCTTCTTTTCTCACCTTTAAATTGAATCACAGTGTTATGTATGGTCTAGGTCCACCTACTTTTTCCAGATACTAATAGTTAAGTAACCTACTCTCATAAAATTACACGTTAAAGTTGGCAAAAACTGGTGAGAGCCAATTTCCCTTCTCTATATCAAATTTCTGTCTAAAATATTTTCTTTTAAATACAAAACAAGTATCTAATAAGCAAATTCTAATTAGCTATAAAATGTTTTGTATGGATGAGTTTTGATTGTGATGTTCATTACCTGTCTTTGTTTAATCAGGCAGAGTCAACCATCTGGCTTTTGTATCAACATTTGATGCTATCAGTTATATATGACAAATTCCAGTTTCTTCTGTGGTTATGGTTATATATAGGGTTAATAATAGATGAGCTCTGTTGTCCGTACCTAAGTGACCGTTTATTATTCCATTAATCTCAGGGGAAGTAATTTTCCTGCAAAGCCGATATAAGATAGGTCACACTACAGGCATGGGATTTCGTATACTCCTGTGTTTTTAGGGATTGGCTTTTGTCGGGGATTTGGCTAGGGTATTTGGGTAGGTAAAAGCAAGGGGTCAGATTTTCCGAGCGTCTGTGTCACCGACCTCAATGCTACCCAGGTGTAGGATTTTAATTTTATTGGTGGGTGCTCTCTGACCATGTCTTGTGTGGGACGGTAGAAAATTATGTTTGCTTTCTCAACTATATGGTCAGGGTACCTTAAAGGCGAAAGCGGCTCACAAATTACTTAAAATTTCTTTTCCAGGAAATCTGGGGAACACATTATTAAGGCTCTTAAGAATAGATGTCTGTTTTGATAGGGAATGTATGAAAGTGAGAATTTTGGTTTTCTGTATATTGCTGGCTATGTCTATTCTGATAGGGAATGTATGAAAATGAGAATGTTGGTTTTCTGTATATGGTAAACTTGTATTATGTTTTGTCTCTTCTTATTAAAACATCAGAAAGGGAATTTTGTGGTCTGTTTCCCAATTAAATTTAAGCGATTCATAAAGCAAATGTAATTTTCTACCGACCCCCTAAGAGAAGACCAGAGAGATACCCAATAAGGAAATAAAAATGCCACATCTTGACAGGATCAAGATGGTGACACATTTTTGGAAAATCAAACCCTTTTGCCTTTACCTAAACCAAATTTCTGATTAACGTCCAATAAAAGCCAATACCCAGAGTCATAGGATTATATGGAATCCCATGCGTGGACTATATCCAATCTTATATCGGTGTTTTAAAGGAAAATCACTTCCAGAGATATACAACATAAAAATTTAGTTAGGTATGGCAAAAGAGCTCAGCTTTTTTAACCATATAGATAACCATAACCACAGACTAAGCTGGAATTTGTCACATATAATTTATAGCAGCAAATGTTAGTACAACCGCCAGGTGGTGAAGTCAGCCTTGTTTATACAAAAACAGGAAATGAACCATCGCAAAAGGACACCTGGGATTCAGATATCATAGATAAAATCTTCCTTCAACCAATACTTAAGAAGATTAAAGAGAAAATTATCAACTGGAGCAACCTAATTAAATGGGCTTACCTGTGGATGGATCTCTTTGCATAAATACTGATTCTCTGTAATTTTTCTCATGCATTACCTACCTAAAGAGAGGACAGCGGTCTCTGAAATATAGAATTTATTTTCTATGATTTTAGTGTTTTTATGAGCTCCTTTTATTGTTTATATATATATATATATATATATATATATATATATATATTATATATATATATATATATATATAATATATATATATATATATTATATATCGATGAAGACACCACTACCTAGTCATAAATTACACTTACCACACTTACTAATCATAAGTAGTTATCTCACAACAGTCAAACATCTCAACCTTCATCACATATAAAATACAGCTGCAATAGTGATTTCTTAAAAAACTTATTAATCATGCAATAAATCCTGTTTATCCAATACTTGGGAGTGTCTAATGCTCCAATTACTAAGGCATCACTCAACACAATTAATGGTCTAGTATTTCCCTGGTTCTAACTCACTTCGATGAATATAGCCTCAAAATTGCGTTGGGCCTAGCCTTCCTTTGACAAAATTTAAGACTGCAAGGCAGCGATGCCCTTTTAGTCGCCTTCTACGACCGAAGTGCTATGGTGTTAGTATTCTTACACCCCTACTGAAGGTAGTTTTTGCAGGCATTTATATTACAATAATATATATAGAATATATATATATTATATATATGCTATATATATATATATATATAATATATAATATATATATGAATCTATTTGTATAAAGGGCAGTATAACTATAAAAGATTGTATGAACTACTCGGCATATCTGCATACACGTATTGTAGCAATAATGGCTGTCCACCCCTATTTGTCCAGGATCCGTGTTCGCAGAAATGCTCCCAGTGTCCTATTCCCCCATACGAGAATCCATCTCACAAACTGTGTCCCTCGGATGCTGAGATAATCGAAGAAAGCAATAATGGCCGACGACTTTGCAGTAAAGGCAACGACGTTTGAAGAACAAGCTCTTTAGTGTTAATATCTTCGTATTTATTGCAATATTCCGGCGGACAAATAGACGGAAGACAACAGAACGACAGACACTTAGAGAGAGAGAGAGAGAGGAGAGGAGAGAGAGAGTAAGAGAGATATAGAGAGAGGAAAGAACTGGCTGATCGAAAGTGAACCGTAATCTTAGAATGAACAGAATAGACAGGTCGGGATCATCATGTTTCCTTTGAATTCTATTTTGATAAATCATATATGGCAATTGCTATAATAACATTGAACGTAATATAAACTTTTAGATCTTTCGATGATCCGTGTTTCTGTCATATCAATGCATGACAGTAATCAAACCATTTTGTGTTGAACTCTAGATTTTTAGAACAAATGCTATGCCTAATGACTTTAGTAAAAAAAAATATGTTACAATCAATGCAATCAGTGTCCCATTTTTTTAATCTCTCTCTCTCTCCTTCTCTCTCTCTCTCTCTCTCTCGTCTCTCTCTCTCTCTCTCTCTCTCTTCACTTGTCCTCTTTTTATTCACATCAGTGATTTACAAGAAGCGAATTCTAGCAAAGCTCCCGTTTGAGGGAGCTCCAAAGGGGGAAAAAAGTTTGGAGCGTTCTTCAGACGAAACAATTGGAACAGAGTAAAGCACACCCCATAAAACTTTAGACATTCCTTATACGATATCAGAAACACCTGTCCTTGAAGCTTTGATCAAACGTATCATTTTAAAGCCCATCATAACAAAAAATTCCCATTAGGACCTCCCTCCAAGCATTCTGTGTGATTTCTGACACTTCGCAATTTATGGCTCGAAGGCCCCAGTACCTCAGAAGTCATTGCATCTCCCTGTTAATATTGCTAGATCATAAGTCCTGGGAATTCTCTTCAGATTGAGACCAACGATATTATCACACTACCCCCTCTTCGTGATACCCAGCTTAGTTTTAATTGGATTGATTTAAGCTTTGTGTGATCCTTGGGGATGAGGTAAGGCTGGGATATATAACAGAACTGGATATATCCCTGGGCAGGCAAGTAACTCTGGTTTTGGAACAATGTCTTATATCACTCTTGTTGTGAGTTTTCTTGCATGAGAACCTGTAATCCCCGAAAGTGGGTTTTTACTTATACTAAAAAAAAGACAAGTTTTTATTGTAGATAGCCTCATATCCGACTCTGACTCAGGTCCTTAAGACTTAGACCTGTTACCATTTTCTAATTTCTCGAAGTGCCATAGTAACAAAACCTCGATGTACCTGCTCCAATTATTTTTATACTGTGATATGGAACAGAAGACTTCATGGTTCAATTGCTGGTTATTCTCCATGTCGATGTACTATTTGAAATTCGAGATAACCACAAAGAATTACCTCTTCAAAGTAGGTAGGTATTGCTTGTCTGTAGCGTTGCTAAACTGATTTTATGCTATTCTGGCTCCTGCCCAGCTCACTGTCTTTCTTAGCTCTTGTCATCATAATTACAATATCAAATTGCAGTGATTTTTTCGCTTATTTAGCCATTTAGTAAAACCTAAGAGTATATACAGTCTAGATATTTAATGTTGTGACCTAAGGCCGAAACAGTCTGCTAATACGTTCGTATTATGAGTAATCTTAAAACAACAGTATTTGAAAAAAAAGTCATGTTATAACATACTGTTTCATTTCCGAAATAAAAAGGTACCTGAAATGAGTATTGCTATCACCAGATTTATTTCACTCTCTCTCTCTCTCTCTCTTCTCTCTCTCTCTCTTCTCTCTCTCTCTCCCAATCTCTCTCTCGATTCACTCCCGCAAACACCCAAACAGGCACTGGCAAACAAAAGGCTTTAAGTAGTTTCTCGAAGTGAATGAAGAGGGACGTGAAGGGAGCCTCCTCTGCAATCCATAAATGGCCTCTGTTGACCTGGGTAGCCAGTTAGGTGCCTAACATTATTCGACAGTTGAAAATCTCAGCTGGGTAGGAGACAAAAACGAGAATATATAAAAGACAACCAAACGTTAGTGATCATTTGCCGCGAGGTCGCTTGAGGTACTCTTTAGCCTACAATGATAAAACCATTCTAACATCTTTTTTTTAAGATTCCCATTGCAAAGAAAAGAAAGCTAAGTTGCCACGATGAATAACGACATATTTATTTTTGTAGAGTAAGGTCAGCGTTTCATTTTTATTTACACAATTATTACTGTGCCACTTAATTTTGCTAAGCAACTTATATTCCAAACAAGCAAACAGCGAATATCATTAATCAAAAGTCAAATTATTTAACAATTTAAATTTTGGGCATACACTACACGTATAACTGTCCCAGCACACAACACAATACATCACACACACCACTACACACACACACACAAAACATAAATATATTTATCTATATTATATATATATATATATATATATATATATATATATATATATATATTATATAAAAAGACACTTTATCTGCATTCCTGACACTTGTCAACCCTTCATCATGCACGTCATGTCTCGCAACATTTTGATTTTCGACATGCACAGTAAAAAACAATATTCATACTGAACAATAATGGAATTTAATGCTTTAATCGTTGTAGCATCACAGACCACAATAGTTTTATCGAATCAGTATGGTATGTTATAGTTTAAGATGATAGCTTCTTCCCAAACCATTTTGTCCTAACGTTGATAGCGCCTTGAGTGAACACCCGTAGTCAACTCCGATTTTTCCCGAGTTCCTTCTACCATTCAAGCAGTTTATGATATAAAATGTGTCATTGGTTGCTACTGTATTTAACATGATGTTTTTCTTCAAACAACAAATTTCATGTAAGTAAGAGCACTGTACATATCAACTGCGTTATAGGGTTGCTTTAAAGACTTAATGAACAGAACAAATTAGCTAAAAATACATTGGATCAATATCGTTTTTTTTTTTCTGACGACTTAGAATATGTCTAACTGCCACCTACAACCTTCCTAACATTCTTTGATCTAAATTTAGTCAGAAATTCATTCCATGGAACACAGCCACACACATATACACACCACACTATACACAACTCCAAACACACATACATACACCACCACACACACGACCTAAATATCGAAATACTTCACTAGCCATATAACGTTTTAGTCATTAACCTGATTAACAATTTAATTGAAATCTGTATATCTTTTTCTGAGTTAATGCAAATGGTTGAGTATACATATCCCTTCAATTCTTTTACCTCGGGATGCTTGAATAATTTGTCCACCATGGAGTTCAAAGGTTGATCTCAGTAAACAGTTACTTAGATTCCTTAGTGAATATTATAAATTTTTATTGAATATGGCTAAACTATTGGTGCAGTCACGTTTATTGTAAATCACGTTTATAAATGAGAGTGAGATCTAATTGCATTTTTTGCTAGATTCCCTTTAATGAAAAACATTCAGTTCTTATTGTGTCGAACAATACATTGTCGCTGCATAATCAGATGCTTGTACGAAATGCCTCACAACTATATACCCCAATTCGTTTTCGGAATCGGCCGATATGAAGGGACAGATTCTAGCGATGAAGTAATTGCTGTTTTACGTTAAGGCATATTTGATATTTGATAAACTCTCCTTACATTGTACTATATTGATCGATTTACATTCTTGCATTGGTTTCTTTGTTCGGAGGAAGTTGGTTATCATTACTCACCCACCTCCCACCTAAAGGAGCGTAGGGTTTTTTATGTCGTAGGAACTCCCGGAAATTCCATAGATGCATTATCCCTCGATAGCGAAGCTGAAATCTTTTCTGTTGTCGAGGTGTAATTGACATTGCCGCTGTGACGTTACCGGTCCTCTGTCGTCCGTCCAGTTTTCGTTTAGCGTAATCCTTCCAAAGGGGTTCAGTTTGTGTAGCCCCCTCCCCCCCGCTCCCCCCCCCAAAAAAAAAAAAAAAAAATATATATAGATATATATATATAGATATTATTATATATATATATATAATATTAATATTATATATATAAACATGAATGGTTGCTTCTTAAAAACTGTGTTTCTTATCATTGACCCTAATTTACATACACCTTTTTTTTTCCTCATGCCTTACTGATTGGTCGTTGTTGGGTTTTTAAGCTGGTCTTATGCAACACGGGCATAGAGAATAAGATTCACTAAATTTCCACCACTGGGAATGACAAGAACCGCCCGGGGGCACGTGACAGTGAAAGGTTAAATGAAAAACCATTATTGCGCGTTTTCTTGCCATTTTTGGTTCACATAAGGAAAATCCTCGAATTGACTGGACCTGGATAAAGGAACTCTTTCGATTCCATTCCCTTTTCAGTTCTTTTATCTCGTCATTTCATAAGTAAATCCAAGAAATATAGCATTTTAATTAACCAGTATAACATGATTAAAGAAAAAAATCCCTTTAGAGAGAATGATCGCAGTAAATTATATGTTAGCTTCAGATGTTAGATTTTCAAGATCATTCGTCAGATGAGGATTGGCTTATTCACATGAAAAGAAAAGTATCTTTCAGATATCTCCTAAAAGCATTGATGACTTTAAGCAGAAGACTTTACGAGAAAATGAGTTTATTACATACATCTATCTGTTCTCCTGGAGAGTTCGTTCGCTTGTAAATAAATTGATGTTGAATTTCATACAAGGCAGAGAAGTCGACAAAGACAGTCATGGAAAAGAAAAAATCTATAGTTGTTCAAAATCAACACCATTCCAAGTCCAGGGACGTGAACCCTATTCTATTATTATTATATTATTCTTATTATTATTATTATTATTATTAATTATTATTAATAATAATAATAATAATACTATAATAATAATAATAATAGTATAATAATAATATTATTTATTATTATTATTATTATTATTATTATATTATTGTTTGCTGGTTCCACATAATATCCGCCATGTGAGTATAGTCCCTTTAATGATATTTACTGTGACCTTCACCATTGTCATCATTTTCAACACGGAAAATTGTGCACATCTTATTATTATTATTATTTATCATTATTGATATATTAGTGGGCGTGTTTCAACGTCATTTAATTTTATAGAATCTTCTCAATTCTTCTTATGATCTTCTCATCAGCTGTAGCTTTGGTGTATCATGTTTATAAAGATTCATTGTCTTAGTGTATTTCCCTCAGCGGTCGACAGCGCACAGGCAGTCTTGTACAGCAAAGTGAATTACGATACTGTTTTACATTTATTAAGCAGGCCAGGCGTGTACAATCGGGTGGGTAGGTCGGTAAGCGGGATTTTAATTATGTCGTTGAAATTGTGACGAATTCTGTCCTGAGGCGTTGAGATCTCTTTGTTTGTTCGGGTTGTTGGCATGGTTGGGTGTTGTTGAGGTACCCAGGACCCATTAGACATTCAGCCGGAGCGCATTAGCGCTCGCACGGGAATGAGGTGCTGACGCGAGAATGAGCCCTACATTCACTGCCTTGATTCAGTGACCCTGCACAGTCTGTTCGCCAGTCTAACTCAAGTCACCCCTCGTTTCATTGGTTTACTCCGTTCATTAATCTTTTTCCACTACCATACTTCAATTCTGCAGATATATGCCACACAACTGTTTCATTTATATTGGGTGCTATATACAAGAAGATAAAAGCTCAGGATCAGACGTACGATTCTTTCGTTTTCCAAGGGCAAGGCACTTAGACACAATGTGATTCATTGCTGTTGTCGCACTGATAGCATAAACACTGATAATGCAGTGGTATGCTCTGTTCGCGTACTTCGTTCGGTGTAGAATACATTTTGACTAAAAAATTAAATCAGATAATTTGGAACATTTATTTGGTGCATACGACAATGCATGGGCCATATGATCACCCTAATTCTCTCACTGTGAATTCAGGTTAAAGAGATTACTCTTGGAAAAAAAGTTGCTATACTATCAGAGAAAGCAACTAACAATTGATAATTTAGACTGTCTATCTAACAAGTGATGGCCTTGATGAAAATAAATAATAAAGGTAAGAACTTTTCTGTGAAGAGATCTAGCAGTTCGAACTTTACATTACTATAACTGTTTCAAAGACTTGGATGTTGGTGTGAGCTGGAAAAGGATGTAGATGATGGAGAATTGATGATGATGAACATGGATTAATCATTGAATTGTTTATTATAGAAAAGAATCTCTTAGATAACATTGGTGGTATATTGCAAGGAAGTTTTTTTTGTAAATATCCTCACTTAGTAAGAAGCTACTGAATGTGTGACCAAGGAAAAGAGGTGACAGATGAAGTAAACAGAGGTGAAATGTATGCTCCCTCAGAGTCATTTTATTTCTCAAATTAACTGACAATGGGGAAGTATTTCAAACTGTGCATGAGTCAGTCTTCAGGCGGGAAAGATGCTTTAAAAAAAAATTGTATCCGAAATTTGAATGTGCGGGGTCGATTTACCAATGATTCATATGCCTTCTTTGCCCAAATATCAGTGTTCTTTAAAATTATAAGTAAATGTGATATAAGATAATAAGAATGGATCAAGAGTGAGACACCGATTAGGCAGGATGGAATAACTGGAGGTCTGCATCAGGGGTCCTCTGTAACAAGAAGGTCCTCTGAAATTGAAAGGAAAGTTCCCATGGACGTGTCCAGACCAGCAATGTTATATGGAACAGAAACTGCAAGTATGAGAACACGGAGAAGAAAAAGATGGATGTAGCAGAAATGAGATGTGGAGATAGTGTCCGGGAGTAACAAGTGAAGATTTATTAAAATGAGTATATAAGAGGATCGACAAAGGTAGCTGAAATACGAAGAAATAACAGAAGGAAGGCTTTCGATGTATGGACAACCTATTACGAAGGAGGACGTCATGTTTTGAAGACAGACGATGAAATGGAATTGCACTGTAGAAGCAAAGGGAGGACCAAGAAAAGTCTGAATGGCTTGATTGTGTAGGGGAAGATATGGAATTGAAAGGTATAAATGATAACAGGCACAGGACCGGAAATCGATGTAGACGACTCTTCGCAATGGCTGCCCATAAAAAATGGTTGTTCATTCTAGAAGAAGAAAAGAAGAAGAGGATAAATAATAAAAAGACAGACTTGCAAAGTGAAGGTAAGAACCCATGAAATGTTGATAAGTTAGTATGTAGAACACGCAACATAACTATGTTAACCTTTGTATGTACTATTTGTATATAAACTTGGTAAATCCACTTTACAGTAAATGTAATGGTTATATGATTTATTCCCTTTCAAAAATATACTTAGACATGATAAAAATGTTTGTCAGTTAATCTTGTGATATCCAAATCAATCAAGTGGGAGAGAGGGAGAGGGACCAGGCAGGAAAGAAGAGGGGAGAGCACAGGTAGGTGATATGTGTATCAGTTAACGTCACTTCTCATAGTGAGCGTAAAACGGGCTTCTGTCCCGCTGACCTGTCTAAGAGGTCCTGGAGTAACCACCGCCTGGTGGCAGGTTCCTATAAGCCGTACAGGTGACAATTCATCCGCATCGTTCTCTCCCGCTTTCTCTCTCTGCTTCTTCCTCCTTTCTTTCTCTCTTACTCTCTCTCTTTCTCTCTCTGCAAGTTCTCTCTCTCCTCTCTCTCTCGCTCGCTCCTTCTCCTCTCCTCTCTTTCTCTCTCTTGCTTGTTCCCTCTCTCATCTTTCTACTATCTTCTCTCTATCTTTCTCTTTCTCTTCTCTCTCTCATCTCTCCTCTTCTCTCTCGTGACGGTGTAATTAAAGTCGGTGGTTTCTTGTGCTTTTCTTACTATGATGGTAAGAAGAAATTATGTTTCTTTTACCATGTTTGATAGTCAGTTTTTTTCCGTATATGCCTAGCTGCCTCGAGATAAAATATACTTTCCGTCCGGGCATGGTCATAATTTCTGTGTGTCGTTATAAGCTCTGCTCTTTTCTGGTCTTCTGTCTGATTTTCTCTTTTTGTTGATGAAATGGCACCCTTCTTGAAGGTGGCGGAGGACTGCGTGGAGAGTCTGGTGAGTGGTCATCCCATATGGGAGAGGTGGCATCCATCCACCGGGCATGTGAATTCCGTAGATGACACTCCTTCTTCAGAGACGTTTCCGTTCGCCGGTTGTTTTTTAAGAGCAGCTGGCTGGTTTTCATATTTTTATAGTACATTGGAGGCTACTTTTATCCACCTGCTTCAGTGGGGGGACATTTTCGCTGATTATTATCTTTGGCAGCCTTTTTGTTCCCCTTTTCCAAATATTTATGGGTGCATATAATTTTTTTATATAATATTTTTTGCCGCTCCACTTTTGTCTTTAGTTTCGGGCGTGCTTTCCCACTGCCCTTTATTATGGAGTTCTCGCGTTTTGGTGTTCGACCATACGATTTGAGAAGTATTATTGATGAAGATTGTGTAACTTTCGATCTCCCTGGTGGTTCTCTCCACGTGGAGCCGTGGGTAGGGCGCGGCGGACAAGGCTCTACCACAGATCTTTTTATACATGTCTGGGTATTATTATTATTATTATTATTATTATTATTATATTAATTAAGGTTCTTATATTATTTTATATTATTATTATTTGCAGCGGACAAAAACGCACAGCTGCAAAAACTGCTCTTCATTTTATGCTGAACTTCAGACTGAAGGCTTGCATGTTTTTTTCTTATGTGAAACTGAGATTTGCGTAGACTGTAACAAATCAACCCCCACACATTAAGGATCGTCAGCTCTATCTTATTCTATTTGTGTTTCTTATTATCTTTAAAACTTTTGGTTTGTGGTTCCATGCTTAATGATGAAAGGGTATTGCCAATTTTTCGAATGACAATGATGATCATTTATGATAGCATTGTTCCCCCATATGCATTTTTGTTTGTGAAACATCATGAAGCCGCTGGTTTAAAGCAATAGTCTCAGTGACCGTATTTACGATTTGCTGTATTATTTTCTTTTAACTACTTTTGTAATTTAAGTTCTCACTCTGGTTTATTTCATTTGGTGCATGTAAAGCTGGATGGTTTAATTGAGGCAAGTGTTGTTCCTACAAGATATTGACTGATAAAGCGCCCAATTGATGACCCTCAGTTAGAACAAATCTATTATTTCAGTAAAAAAAAAAAAATATTTTCGCTAAATGAAATCATGAGTTGGCATATTCGTTTCACACGTCTTTAAAACTACCAGCATTAATTTCGAATGTTGCATCGTTTAAGGTTAATTGTCACGGCTATGCGCATTAATTTCGGAATGATAAGAATCTTTTCTTTTTCTATACAAACAGATGTCATCGATATATTTCATTACTGAAGTTAGATTTCCTGTTTATTGTGAATATCATTTACAGCTGAATAGTTTTTTAGTTTGATGAGTATGTTGAAAACTCACTCCTTTTATACTTTGTTGGTGAAAGTTTGTAACACAAATGGCTGGATGTAATAGAAGTTTTTTCACATGGAAAACTTCGTTAATTTTCCTTTCCATACGTTGAAAATTAGTTTATTTGTTAAGCACTTAAAGTAATCGCATCGTTTTCTTTTCCAGCCTTTGCCGATGTCCTCTTCCAGTTTCAAGGCACTTGTCCTTTATTTGATCATTATTTTGGCATGAGAAAGAAATGTCCACACGAAATTTTTCTCACATAAACCTCAGGATAGATTTTTATTTATTATTGTCAATTAATCTTGATATTTCATTTGAACAGGTAGGGTGATGTGAAATCTATCCTCAAGATTTTCCATATTGTAGAAATCTAAGGGCATCATTAGGTGAGCTATAGTTACACAGTCGCATACATGCAAAGATGTCCTCTTTGGGAGACTTTTAGGGGTTTTCTTTAGCTATGCCATTTAGAGATGTGTATAAGGACCTTCTCAGTGGAGTTGAGGTCAGATCCTGCGTCATTTCTACCAGTGGTAACCTTCCACTGAACATGAGTAGACCTTCAACATCCTGACTGCTTTAATAACAGTAAAAAATCTTACAGTCCTACAAAAAGTTGTTGATGATTGGAGTAAGAAAAAGATAATAATATAATATATATATATGTATATTATATATATATATATATATATAATATATTTATATATATATATATATTATATAGATATATATATATATATATATATATATTTTTATATATATATTATTATAGATATATTATAATATATATAGATATATAAATATAATATATATTAAAGATAAATGCCACGAAGGAAAATACGAAGGAGTCCTGCGATATCCTTTCGCTTAAAACCTTAATGGAGGCCGATTACTGACAAAATACGAGAAAGACATACAAGAAGGTTCGTATAACTGACGCGATAGATTATAAAAGGATTAGTTCCAAGAATCCCACACCTGAGATAAGATTCGGATTCTTGGCACTAAATCCTTTTATAATCCCTATCTGTCAGTTTATACACCCTGAGTTGTATTGTCTTTTCTCGTATTTTGTCAGTATCTGCTCCAGTAAAGTGCTTTTAAGCGGAAAGATCTCGCAGACTCCTCGTTTAATTTTCCTTCGTGGCTTTATCTTTATTAATGATTTATCACGTTCCTAACTTTCGTGATTCTGTTATAACATACAGTAGTATTATTATATATCTATATATATATATATATATATATTATATATAATCTATATATAATATATATAAATATATATATATATTTGAGGACCTGTAAGATTTATATATATATATATATATATATATATTATATTATATATATATATAACTTATATATATATCTTTCAACATTTGGAATTTAGATTTAAAAGATTGAATATTCGTTTGTAATGTAATAAGGTCTGGGTTAATTGTGGTTGAGCAGTTATCTGGCCTGAAGACTCTTTTACATTATCATAGATGCAGCGGTTTCAGTCAGTGAATTCAGTAGGATGTGAGGCTCCCTCTTCTGTTCTGGCTTGACCAGTTCAACGATTCTAAGACTCTCCTGATAGGTCTACTATTCTTTTTGATGGTATTTCGAGTTTTATAAATTTACAAACATTCATGAGTTTATTTGTTATATCTTCAGTTTTGATGAGAAGAATTCTACAGATGTTTTCACCCCAGATACTTTCGGAGTTGCTTGTGCCACATGCCGTGCCTTCATCATAATGTTTACTCTCCTTCTCTTCACGTGTAATAAATGTTTTATGAAAGGGTGAGAACACAATTATTTGTATAGTTTTTTAATTTATTTTAACCATATAGCGAAAACATAGCACACATGTATGTTATTCTCTACATAAAACTACTGTATACTCAAGGAGTCACTGCATAAAATTTTGCATTATTGCTCCATAATTAAAATATCGGTCACGAACTATTGTGTACGACAACGGCTTTAAGAAGATTAGAAGTCATTAGAAACAATAATTTCAATATGACTTATTCTCATGTGACTTTTTTGACGCTCTTGTCGTCCCTTGGGAAGGAGACGAGGTTACCTCTCCCGGTAGATAAAGTGTTTGACCCCTGATTTTTTTAAATAAACTAGTATGTCGTGATAATAAATGCCCGGAAAATGTCAGCATTGCCACAGAACCAGGGTGACATTTTAGAACGTTCCCAAGACCGAGGCACGAAATAAGCAGAACGACTTAAACAAGTGAACAAAATCTTGCAAAATAAACATCTCTTACTAAGCTTGTAAGGTAAAAAATTATATGAAAACTATTACTTCTTAATGATTTACATCACAAGGAGAGAGAGAGAGAGATAGAGAGAGAGAGAGAGGAGAGAGAAGAGAGAGGAGCATAGGAAAATGTCTGTATAAATGGAAACGCTAATAAACATCAGAAAATATTCATATAATACATAATCTAGAGAGAGAGGAGAGAGAGAGAGAGGAGAGAGAGAGATAGGGAGGAGCGCAGATTAACGGGTTATGCGAATATGAATATTGGACTTATGAGCTTGTTTTAGAGAGAGAAGTTTTCCTGGTGGAATAAACATAAAAGCTAATAGAAAATAGAAATTACATTAAAAAAAATCAATGAAAATAACTAACATAGCGACGATATTTGTGATTTTGAAGATTGTGACAAAAATAAAGAACAATGACAATTACGCATCCTAGTAATAAGTTTTTTTTACGCACTAATTTATTTTTTCTCTTTAATTCTTGTCTGTGTTGGCTCCATTTCCTTTATTGGTATATCTTTCGGTTTTAACTACTTGAGTTCACTTGATATTAAGAGGTGAAGACCGAACCATTTTTTTCTCTAATATATGTCCTCCGTCTCTACAACTGCGTAGCAAACATTGCTTTTATCGTTTTCCGACCTCTCTTTCATTTTAGTTTCATTGTTAAAATAAGCATTCTCTAGTCTTCAGGATAAGGAAATGTTTCCTTATCTTTACTTTGATTATAAAAAAAAATTGTTATGTTTAATAGGCTCACACTGATACATTTCAATATCACAGGAAATTGGTGACGTTCTTGACTGAAGAAGGCTGACCTGATGCATCTGGATATCATTATATAACATTACCGATTTAATTGTCATTTATTGCAGTCGCAATTTTTAATTTGATAGGGGATAAGAAATCCCTATTAAATTTAGATTTATTATCTTGGTTTTGAAGTTGCCATCTTCAACTCAGTACAGCTTATCCCTAGATGAAACAGCAGTATTTTTGCGTTCATAACAATATAATAGTAAATATAATAACCGACACTAGGAAACCCATAACAATACACAGAATACCCCAAAAGCAAATAGAGAAGACTCTACATAACACGAAAGAATGAAGGAGATGAACCTAAGCTAGGGACTGCATCACATTGGAGCAGAGCACTGGTCATATCTTGAAAACCAGTGAAGAAGACGAGTGGCTAAGGAGTACAAGGGAAAATGGAACTGATTAACGTAGACGAAGACCCAATAATATTCAGAGACTGGGATAATACGCCAACAGAGAAATGGCACAACTGGTGTGATCACTGATTATCCGAACCTATAAATTGAAAAACAACCCCTCACTATAATACTACCTTGTTCAAAATATGTTTTTTGGCCCCATGAGAAAAATAGTATTGAAAACAAAATGATACTCGGTGGAGCCTTTGTAACTCATTCTGCGACTGGAATTTTCCTACCTTACCACAATTACCATGATAGGAAAGCATATTGCTGCATCAAGATAGTAAGAATAGTCAGTGTTGAATAACTGTTTTTATTTCAGATTTCCAGGACGAAATAACTTCATATCTGAGTGAGCGCGTTTATTCTTCACTGACATATCGTCGAATTTTCAATCTTCGCAGGCCGAAGCTTTCATGTATTCTGTAACGCATCGTTGTCATGACTTGAACTTGAACACTATACAAGTTTTTCTCAGAATGATTCGGATAATTACCATGGAGGGGTAGTCAAGAAGAAAGCGAGAGAAATGAAGAAATGTACTAATAAATCAGAGCGGAGGTTTGTACACGAACTAAAGGTAGAGTAAAGTTTGTTGTACGACGAAGTAGATGCAATGACTTCTAATTGATGAAATTGATCTCAATAAAGGTTCCGAAAGAGATATACTAAACGATATGAATGCATTCCAAGATGAATGGAGTAGGTATTCAGACGATTTGTTTGAATGATGGTTCTCCGGTCTTCAGAGTTTTTGTCAGGAATTTTAAGTGGTTATTACGCTAAGTGTAAAATTATTAATTATTATTAATTATTATTATTATTATTATTATTATTGCTTATTATTATTATTATTATTATTATTTATTATTATTATTATTATTGCCTCATTTTTCATGTTCAAATGAACGCGCTAGTCGTCCTTTTTGTCGTAATGATATTTTCCCTCAGTCAGTTTTTGCTTTTTCTCTGTTTCAGTGTCAGAGGTTTATGTAAAATTCAGCTTTTCAGAATATTTTGCTGGATACCATATCTCAAAACCGCGATACATAAGCGTCCCTGTATGTTCTTCAGAAACTCGGTCCAGAGTAATAAGGAAGTATAAAAAGGTGGAATGGCAGCTGTAGAAGGTTGGAAAGGATGTCCCATTCTAAATTTCCTAATGATTTCGTTTATTACTCTTTTCAAAAACGGTGTTCTCACAATTACCTTTATTAGGTTTTTATGATTATTTCGTCAAACAATCATTATTTATCCTAACCTATTATCTCCTCAATTCTTTGTTCTATTCATGCATTGCAATATTTACCTTTAAATGCATTTTCATTGCACTTCAGTACCAGAACTGTTGGTGCTAACAAATGCAATTCAAATGTAGTCATTTTTTATGCATAGATTTTTTTCTCATTGTTAGAAATAGCTACCATTTTAGCTAAAATTTGTTTTTTTAAGTTTTTTTAAGTAATTATTTTTTTTCTTTCTTTTTTAGGTAGATGACATAACGCGTTGAAATGTGTCTATGCAAATAATCATGTTTTGAAAAAAAAAAATCACGCTTTCTGGAATTCATTGCACAGGAATTCGAAAACTAGCTGTAAGACCCCAGCTCTCCAAGTGAGACTTTTACCTTGTGTGTATTGTGTGCCTTTACAATTGACATATCACATTCCTTTTCACAAAGTTGCTTTTTATGCCTTGTGTCGCTTTCCCAAAATTCTTTTTCACCTGAAGAGCAGTTTGCTATTCCTTCCCTATCTGTTTGACTAGAATCCTTCCATATTCCTCTCCTGATGTTGCAACGAAGATTTTCCCAGCTCCCCTTTTCTCTTCCAGTATATTTGGTTCAGTCTTCCCTTTGACTCCGGCAAACCATTGATCAGAAATGTTCTACATTAGAGGCGAATATCTACATTTCTGTTTTGACAGAACCTTGTCTGCCTTCCCCTTCCAGTGCCAACTGTCTGTATTCACACTGGTTTTTATCTCTCTTATTCACTCCTTCTTAGGTCTTTCTGATCTTGTAAGGAGTTCGATTCTTTGATTTCTCTCTCTCTCTCTCTCTCTCTCTCTCTCTCTCTCTCTCTCTCTCTCTCTCTCTCTCGTTCGACCCATGTGTGACGAACAAGAGTCCTGGAACGCTCATCTCTATCCTAGTTGTTGAATAGATGAATTGTTAGTTCTGAGATATGTATAATGAGCCCCCAACTCCCACCTCTCTCTCTCTCTCTCTCTCTCTCTCTCTCTCTCTCTCTCTCTCTCTCTCTCTCTCTCTCTCTCTCTGTACCTATCCCTTGAGCAGCTTTCCCAGTTTCTTCTTTTACAACAAGATCCTTCTAGTCCAAATTCTTCCATTGAACATCGAATCCTCTTGCTATCGATGCTTTAATATCAGTCAAGTTTCTGTTTTAGGTTAGATATTTGGGACAATATTTTCCTTTAGTATAAATACATATGTTCTCAAGTAATCTTTCTCGGTTAATACTCTAATGTCTCTTTCCTCAATTATCCATAAACATCCAATGAAGAATTTCCTCCTCTCATTCTTAAATTTGTTCTATTACTCTTTCCTCTATTTCTTTGAGTTCACTGTCCTCTTTACTGGTCTTTATTTGCCTTCCATTATTTCTTTTCGGTCTCATCCTATGAGTTTCTAATTTAAGTTGAAGCGACAATCTTATTGACTTTCAAAGAAAAAGAAATCCTTCAGGTCTATTTGATTGTGTTCAACATTTTTTTCCTCTTATGTCTTACATTACTCAGTTCTCCATTTCCTCTATAACACAGCTTTTATGACCGCTGTGTAGAAAATATTTTCATGAATATTAAAACCGACTACTTCAGGTACGAATTACTATTGGACGTACCATATTCCCATTTTGTATGTAACATAGATTCTAAGACAAAATTTCATATATCAATATAAAGTTTTAGGGCTGATATCACTTTGAAAGAATGTTATTTTCAATATGTTCAAAGCTAACGCATTTAATTAATATGCAGATGGCACTGAAGGAAGTCGCTCAAAACGACCAAATCACTCAGGGTCCCCTTAATAGTCATCCTCTACATAATTTCTGTATAATCACCGAATTAACTATATTTGAAATGCGAGATTTCGGTCAATCAAGACTTCAGCCAAACCAGTATGGATTCATAGCAGCTGGTTCAATTTGACAGATGACATGTCACCTAAGATTCACGAATGTTTGTCTGAGCCGAACTGAAGAATACGTTCTCCTCCATCGAAATTCAAACCCCAAATGGTTTTATTTATTCGCAAGAAAGAGAATGACAGACGATCTTCACGCTGTTTAAGTCAGCTCCCCAAATCACGAAAACTTTTGAAACCGAATTTACACAAGTTACCAGAGAGACCGTTTTCTTATTCTAAAATTATGATGCGAAGTATGACGTCGTTACTAAGATAAAGGAGACTTGGAATGGGAAAAGGATAGTTTGCGTGCGTGTGTGTGTGTGTGGGTGTGTATGTGTGTGTATGTGTGTGTGTAATAGCTTTTGTTATGGATATATATATTTCATCAACTATTAAGCTATGGCCAACTTTCAGTTCTCGAACCGGACAAGGAGGACGAACCCGCACCGCTGAATCCATTATGGTTCTGTTAGTTCAGTTGTTATGGATCGCAACTGGGGTGGATAGACATTGGAAAAGATTGTTACGACAAAACAGAAACCACCATGAGTGTTTGGTTATTAGTCCTTCAAAATGTAAAACAATCAGTATCTCACCCTGTCTTGTGCAAACCATTCATAAAAACATAAAGACCCTATCTGACTCTCGATGTCCTTCTGGCGCACTACTTAAATAACTACAAATGGGTACAAAACCAGCTAGTTAAAGATGGCGGGAACAGAATGTGAAATTCTTTTTACCATGGAATAGCAATTGCGGAAGCAAATCCATGGTAAAAGAAAAGAACGTCTCTTCAGGCGGAATCACAATCTGAGCGAAAGAAGTTGTTTTGCTCTCGTTATTTATTGCAGTTTTCTTTCACGATTTTCTAATATTATTCATAATTTAGCTCGTTACCAATGTGATATACATTTTATTTTCTAACTTTGTATTTGATAAACACTCAAAGAGTAGTCCACTTGTCCATATCATGAATATTGTAAACTTTTCATCATTCTTTTCACCCTGTTGTTTTAAACTTATATAATATTACCTTTTGCAATACAACGAAATAATAACCATCAGCAATTCTAGCCAGTCCAAGTCTCGCCTTTACATCCATCTGTTAATCATCTTTATAATTCAACACTCCTTCTTCATCATTTTTTTTTTCTATGTCAAAGGTTCCTAATAAAATTTTCACAGAATCATCAGCTTTCACTTATTCTAAGAATTCAATGGATACTAGCCAGGTGGCAACCCAAGAGAGCCTTGGCGCAGAGCGAGAATCTAAAGGAATAGACTAAGACAGGCGTAGTGTTGGAGCAAAGTGAGTGAGAGGGTCATGGCAGAGGCCTGTATTCAATTGGCACTGTGGAGGTGCAGACTTCTGTATTGACAGGATACTCTAGGCAGAGGTTGACTCGCTGGCCATGTCCGGACTTGGTTGAATGCGGTTTCGAGCATAAAGTCTTGGTTGGGCGTGAAGTTAGAACTGGATACCAAGATTTCTGAACTTAAACCGAGGATCAGCTGCCACGGGCGCTCATTTAGTCTTGACCTAAACGGTACAGAACTGTAAGGTTATGAACTTCGGAGGCGTATTTATACCTTGATATATATATATATCATAAGGGTAAGACTTGATATATATATATATATATATATATATATATATATTATATATATATATATATATATATATATATATATAATCTATCACATTTCCGTGATTCATATACATATATCGAGCTACAATGTCCTTTAATATCTAATTCGCTCTACTCGAATTAATATATTTTTCCTAAATGCTTAACTGAAGGGAATTTTTTTCTCGATAATAGGTTTGCCTGGACCAGGCGCGAACCTATGGATCCTTTCAAAACCAGGAACGTCAGTGAAGCTTTATCTACTACACCACTGACGTTCCTGGTTTGAAAGGATCCATAGGTTCGCGCCCCTGGTCCCAGGCAAATCTATTATCGAGAAAAAAATTCCCCTTCGGGTTTAAGCATATATGGAAAATAGATATTAATTCCGAGGTAGAGCGAATTAGATATTAAAAGGGACATTGTAGCTCGGGATATATATATAATATATATCTATATATATATATATATATATATATATATATATATATATATATATATATATATATATATATATATAATATATATATATATATATATATATATATATATAATCAAAGGGTGATATTTGAAAATCTCTCTCTCTCTCTCTCTCTCTCTCTCTCTCTCTCTCTCTCTCTCTCTCTCTCTCTCTCTATATAATATATATAATATATATTATATATATATATAATATATATATATATATATATATATATCTAGTATATATATATATATATATGACTGGTAAAAATATTCTGTAACAAAATTAATTCCATCTAATAAAAGGAGCCCATAAAAACACCAAAATGTAGAGAGAAAAGTACTATATTTCAGAGACTGCTGTCTCTCTCTTCAGGTATATGAATGAGAAAAGTTTACAGAAAAGGTGGTATTTATACCAAGAGATCCGTCCACAAATAAGCCAATTTAGGTCACCCCCGCTGATAATCTTCCTTTATTCTTCTTAAGCGTTGGTTGAATGAAAACTTCATCGATGACATCTGAAATCCACGCGCCTTTTGAGATGTTCATTACCTGCTCTCTTTTATTAAGGCCGATTCCATCATTTGACTCTTGTACCGGCAGTTGCTGCTATAAATTACACGTGACAAATTCCAGTTTATTCTATGGTTATGTTCATTTATATGGTTTGAAAATAGCCGAGTTCTGTTGTCCATACCTAACTGACCGTTTGTGTTGTATTAATCTCTGGGAAGTGATTTACCTGTAAATCCGATGTAAGAATTGGTCGCAGTCCTGGCATGGGATCTCATAGACCCCAGAGTCCTTGGGAGATGTCTTTTGTTGGACGTTAATTAGGGATTTGGCTAAGGTGTTTGGGTAGGTAAATGCAAAAGGGTTCGATTTCCCAAGGGTGTGGGTTACTCTCTTAATCGTCTCCAGGTGAGGAATTTTTATTTTATTGTTGGCTGTGTCTCTGGTCTTGTCTTTAGGGGGTCGGTAGAAAATATGTTTGCTTTTGAATTGTGCTTTCTCAATTATATGGTCAGGATACTTTAAAGACGAAAGTTGCTTGCGAATGAGTTCAAAATTCTTTTCCAGGAAATCTGGGGAACAAATTCGTAAGGCTCTTAAGAATAGGTTGCTAGCTACACTATCTTGATAGTAATGGCGTGATAGCTAAAGTAGTGAATATATGAGTTTGAGAACGTTGGTTTTGGTCGTATATGGTAGATTTGTATTCTGTCGTGTCTTGATTATTAAAACATCAAGAAAAGGAATTTTGTTGTCTGTTTCCCATTCCACTTTAAATTTAATGCTGGGAACTAATGCATTTAATTTTGAGAGGAATTCATTAAAATTACCCCACCTATTATCCCAAAATGTTAGGATATCATCCACGTATCTCATCCACAGCATGTTTTTGGTTTTATTGCATTTATTACTGTAGTTTCAAAGTATTCCATGTAAACTCGTCCTTCCCCTTCCTCCTTCTGAAACTCAATACTGGCCTTATTATTGTTTTCAGGATGCGAGTCTCCGTGATGAAAGAAAAAAGGCAGCGACGCTATCATCCCTCTTTGGAAATCAGAATCACTGCAGGAAGCTGCCAGCTAAGACTTCTATCGCTAACTTTAACTCCAGTTTGGTGGGGGGGGGGGAGCCCCAAACTCTAATAAACTCCTTTTAAGGTACAAGTACGCTCTGCGAAGTTCATACCCTAGCAGTGGTATACCATATAGGTCAAGAACATGAAAGAGCGCCCGTGTTTCAAAATTAAACCACCATTTTTATAGTTTGTTAGATGTCATTATGAACATTTCAAATCATTTAAAACATTAGTACATCAATAATAATACACAAATAATGATAATTATGAGCTGTGAACCTCTTGTAGACAGGGTAAAACATATTTTTTCACTTTAATTGTAGGCCATGATCATTTTTGTTTCGAATTTTTTATTGACTAACTCTTTTTAACTTAATTAAGCATGAAAATGATAAAAGGTCAATGCATATTGTAACTATATTGAATATTGTTAAACCTGCCCCATTGTTACAATGGCATAAATTAATTATATTTTCCTGAAACAACAATATTATATCTTTTTTATAAATGTATTGAATGTTTTTTGGGTGTATACCGTGAACATTTAAGAGTTAATATAACAGGTAAATTTAGTGTTAATATTTAGTCTTAAAGTTAATAATACAAATCGTGTCTTGGAATGGTTTCAACTAAAAATTCTGTGATGAAATCTATTAGAAAATGTCAGAAGTCTGTTAATGCAGAGAGCAAATTAATCCATTAATTCCGAATCATTCAGCCAATGAAAGTGAAAATTATTTTGAGAAATTAGTATCCGGTCGTAGTGATTGAAATAAAGACAAAAGGAAAGGGGTAAATTTCAAGTCATTTTATTAATTCGGTTTAAAACCAAAAGGTATGAAGAGGATCAAGGCTCCGTGAAATCATTTGTTAGTATTACTGATACACTGCTGATACTTTGGTTATGGCTGCATCTTATGAGTGATCTTAATTTCTTATTTATAAGCTACACATCGATTGCCTGGAGCCCTACATGCCTCCTCTTCGCTGATTGTCTTTCGACTATTCATTTCAATATGCCGCGACAGGTTAACATATATTATTAAATCAAAGAAATGAAGAGAATGGTTTTTTCTCAATATAATAATTGGATATTATCATCTTGATTGGTTCTCGGCTTGAATGGAATGTGATAAGAATTTTGGTATTTACGGAACTTCCTTCTCATTGCGGGAGATTAAAAATGGAATTTCTTTCCGCCCCACAGTAAATAAGCACAAGCGCATAATTCGGAAATAATAAAAGAATTTGCTGAATTTATATACTATATCAAAAGTAAATGAAAGAGTCGTTCGGAAGAGCCTGCTAATTTCCATTCAATTCATTTTAATTTGAACAAGAATCAGTCAAATGCCTCTTGTATAACTTGAAAGTTAATAAAAATGAAGATATTCAAAACGTCTTTTGCAAGCATAGGCCAACATTTTTCATTAGAAATAACCATAATCAAATAAACATCCAAAACGGCGCTTTTAATCTTGGGTAACATTTATTCTGAAGTAAGCTTTTGCATTAAATTAGGTAACTATGTCTGATGTATTTTTGGATATTTTTAAGCTGTTGAAGTTGCTTGATAATCAAAATATTTGATAAGGATAAGAAAAAAAATACAAAATACTATCTATAAAAGCCTCTCAGTGAGAGATAACTTAGGCGTGATTGTTTTTTACTGGATATGAAATTATAGATAAACGTGATATAGAAAAACAAGAGTCGAGTTAATTTCAACCTGCTGTCTTTAAATTTTCGCTTTATTTAGGTGAATAGGAAAGTGAATTAACGGTTGTATTTGATGAAAAGACCAAATGATATTCAAAAAGTCGAAGCTTATTGGCGTAAATTATTGCCACTTTCTTGGTGAGTGAAAAATAGATTTTTAAAATATCGGTATTTTGGGTAGGGCTGAGTTACAATGGTAAGGATTAAAAGAAAAAAAAATCGAAATGGCAAAGCAATGCCTGTTAAGGAAAGGCAATAACTATATATAAAAAAAATAGCGAATGGATATTATCTATATATCTTTATATAAAGGATTAGTTATACAATATGAAAAAAAACAGTTTCCAAAGTCTTCCTAAAGCAGTTGATTGAGGTATTTAATTCGATATCTATTAAGAATTTCTTGTAGACATAGTCTTCGTGGCAGAATATGATTATAAAATAATGACACTTGTAAATGAATAACACAGGATAGGATGTCCGTCCTATACTACAACGAACAAAAAGACTTCCTCCTTTAAATTTTAAGTTTATCTGAATCATTCCTTAAACACAGAAAGCTATCTGGCATCTCTTATAGCTTAACCCAGAATTTTAACAATATATAATTTCTTGAATTTACCGACAAGTAGTTATTACTTAATCTCTACTAATCATCTAATTCCTTCTAAGTATACTTCGAATTGCGTTGTTTACGATCGATTGTCATTTCATCGTAATCTTCATTTTCTGTTTGATATATTTGCTATGCCGTTCATATCATGTTGTCAAAGAAAAATAAAAGACTCCTAGGCTAGGGACCAAACTTTACCATTTCAGCAGTGTTTTACGTCAAAAGAGTTTTCTTTTCTCTTTTTTAAGCAGTTGTGTGTTATACTGACATTGGATTAAAGTACATCGGCCAGGCTCATATGCAAACACTTTATTCTCTACTAGTTTATGTGTCAGATGAAAGAGGGCTATAATTAATAGTATATTTAATATGCCATTGTGATGTGCTGTGACTTTTTTAGAATGCGCACTTAGAGACGAGAGTCCGAAGCAATGACCTGAGAAAGCTGATAAACCATTTTTGGGATGGAGTGATACGAAGATCTTTGTTTAAGCCGGTCAATGTTCGTGAGTTCACGAGGTCTTGTTCAAGTGCCTTTGAAAACTGGTTGTGACCAGTTTTATTAAGGCGTTACCGATGAAGTGTGAGTTCGTGTGTACGTTTACGAATATGTCTATTCATAATGGCATGTTTAGCCGAGAAACTAGGGAGACAGCTACGGGGGAGAAAGGCAGAATGCTGGGATAGCTCTGCGAAAGTTTTAATTATTTGTGTGTGGTTTTCCAGGCTGTAATGGGTAAGTGTTGTATTACTTTAGCCAAAGGGATGGCTTGTTTGATATCTGGTAAAGATGTTCCATGTTATTTTATTGACTTTGTCTTTACAGTTGTGTGTGTGCTCATGAGTATCTTCTCGTGTCTTTTAAACAGGCGGTTCTAGTGAGGGGACAAAGGGTCCCTAAGGACAGAGAGTCCCATGTGGAGGAAAACTATAATATTTTGGAGAAGAGATTGGTGTGACTAATTACTAATTGAGACATTTAAATACTGGGGGGTTAACTGAGTTAGTTGTTCTGTGAGACTTAAATTATTATCTTTCCAGTATTGAACTTGTAAGAATTTGAGTCATTCAACTAGTATGTTATTTTGAATAAATATTATATTTTTTTATAACTCTGAGTCTGATTTGATGGCCTGTTAGAGTGGAGAGAGAGAGAGAGAGAGAGAGAGAGAGAGAGAGAGAGAGAGAGAGAGAGAGATTGTGTGTAGCTAGTTCACCTTAACGCTTATGGCTTAACGATACCGAATATTAAATACCCTTTGCTGGTAATAGGAGTCAGCGGATGGGTAACATATGCACTGATTTCATTGGGGAGTGTCAGTTACCATTATATTTTACAATAGGGGATGCAGATTTCGGGGCCGAAGGCGCTGGAAGGAGCGACTAAATATCAATGCGATTTCTTAAATGAAGATGAGAAATATGTCACGTCACAGACGAGTTGACGCTACGGCAAAGGAGAACGGAAATTGAGGCATTTGGTGTAGCTGGAACACAGGGCCTAAAAATTAACCATCTCCGGTCTTGCAGACCTTTCTCCTACTTTAGACTATGCTTTTGGTTAAGGCCAGCAATGTTCTGTTTATGTCACGGATTTTGCCAAACGATACATATACATGAGTATGACGAGTCTCAGACACCATGATATTGCTACTGATTGATTTTAGGGAAAATCCAACAAACATAAGAGAATTTCATTTAGCCTTATGGGTCATATTTTAATGAGGATCAATGAAGGTCTGATCAGAAGTGAGAAAAGACCGTTTGAGTTGTAAATAGTCTATGAATATTAGTAATTTAAAGCTATTATTCATCAACTTGTTGTATACCTTTGGTTTAGTGTTATTCACAAAAACACGCCAGATAATTTTTTTCCTTTCCGCTAGTTAACGATAATTTAGGATACTTCACACAATAAAAGAACTGAACGGTACAAGAATTCCAAGAAGAGAACGCTTCCACTGAGAAAGCACCGCTGACGAATTGTCGTGAATATGTGTAAGAGGTTCATTGAAAATGTTTCATCTTCATAAACTGAGCACGCGATAACCACTGACATTCAGTAAAGATAAGCAATACACTCGTAATGTATCACCATCTTGTTAATCTTTCTCAGTTTTCCACGGCATTGTACAATGTACAGAAAAATATGTAATCTAATACCCAACAACATTATTTTTAGGTAGTTAATTAAAGATAATAAAGGTCATATCGATTGCCTAAACAGCCTCAGTATACAATCAAATAAAGTTTTAACTCATTTCCCTACTCCGGTGGGTGAAATAACTAATTTAATTTTCATTTCCTATTTGACTTTACAACACTTATAAATAAATATTATTTGTTTGTATATAAACTCTGTCAGGCAATACATATATAAGCCCTAATTTCAAGTCAATAGGTCTGTGGGCTTCTTGCATATAAATAGGGAAAGATCCGCTGAATAATAATAATAATAATAATAATAATAATAATAATAATAATAAGAATAATAATAATAATAATAATATCATATCAGTAGAGGGATCTTCCAGGGCGACTCACTGTCCCACTACTCTTCTTAGTACCCATGATTCCCATGACAAAAGTACTACAGAAGATGGATGCCAGGTACCAACTCAAGAAAAGAGGCAACAGAATAACCTTCTGATGTTCATGAACGACATCAAGCTGTATGGTAAGAGCATCAAGGAAATAGATACCCTAATCCAGACTGTAAGGATTGTATCTGGGGACATCAGGATGGAGTTTGGAATAGAAAAATGTCCCTTAGTCAAGATACAAAAAGGCAAAGTAATGAGAACTGAAGGGATAAAGCTACCAGATGGGCAGCAACATCAAACATAGATGAGAGTGGATACAAATACCTGGGAATAATGGAATGATGGGATATAAAACACCAAGAGATGAAGGACACGATCAGGAAAGAATACATGCAGAGACTCTTGGCGATACTCAAGTCAAAACTCAAGCGCCGGAAATAAGATAAAAGCCATAAACACCCTGGCAGTGCCAGTAATCAGATACAGCGCAGGAATAGTGGAATGGACGAAGGCAGAACTCCGCAGCATAGATCACAAAACCAGGAAACATATGACAATACACAAAGCACTACACCCAAGATCAAATACGTATAGACTATACATAACAAGAAAGAAAGGAGGGGGAGAGGACTACTAAGTATAGAGGACTGTGTCAACATCGAGAAACAGAGCACTGGGGCCAATATCTGAAAACCAGTGAAGACGAGTGGCTAAAGAGTTCATGGGAAGAAGGACAAATAAAAATAGACGAAGACCCAGAAATATACAGAGACAGGAGAATGGCAAACAGAACAGAGGACTGCACAACAAACCAATGCTCGGACAATACATGAGACAGACTTAAGAACTAGCCATCGATGACACATGGCAATGGCTACAGAGGGGAGAGCTAAAGAAGGAAACTGAAGGAATGATAACAGCGGCACAAGATCAGGCCCTAAGAACCAGATATGTTCAAAGAACGATAGACGGAAATAACATCTCTCCCATATGTAGGAAGTGCAATACGAAAAAAATGAAACCATAAACCACATAGCAAGCGAATGCCGGCACTTGCACAGAAACCAGTACAAAAAGAGCCATAGATTCAGTGACAAAAGTCATCCACTGGAGCTTGTGCAAGAAACATCAGCTACCTTGCAGTAATAAGTGGTACGAGCACCAACCTGAGGGAGTGATAGAAAACAATCAGGCAAAGATCTCTCGGGACTATGGTATCAGAACAGACAGGGTGATACGTACAAATAGACCAGACGTGACGTTGATTGACAAAATCAAGAAGAAAAACGTATCACTCATTGATGTCGCAATACCATGGGACACCAGAGTTGAAGAGAAAGAGAATGAAAAATGGATAAGTATCAAGATCTGAAAATAGAAATAAGAAGGATATGGGATATGCCAGTGGAAATCGTACCTATAATCATAGGAGCACTAAGCACGATCCCAAGATCCCTGAAAAGGAATCTAGAAAAAAAACTAGAGGCTGAAGTAGCTCTAGGACTCATGCAGAAGAGTGATCCTAGAAACGGCGCACATAGTAAGAAAAATGTTGGACTCCTAAGGAGGCAGGATGCAACCCGGCAACCCCACACTATAAATACCACCATGTCGAGTTGGAGGACTGTGGTAGAGCAAAAAAAAAAAAAAAAAAATAAAAAAATAAAAAAAATAAAAAATAAAAATAATAATAATAATAAAATAATAATAACCGAAAGCAACACCACCCTGAGGGACTGATAGAAAACGATCAGGCAAGGATCCTCTGGGACTATGGTATCAGAACACATAGGGTGATACGTGCGAATAGACGTGACGCCAAAAGACAAAATGAAGAAGGACTTATCACTCAATGATGTCGCAACACCATGGCACACCAAAGTAGATGAGCAAGAGGGAGAAAAAATCGATGGATATCAACACCTGAAGACAGGAATAAAAAGGTTTTGAAATATGCCAGTGGAAATTCTACCATAATCATAGGAATACTAGGCACGATCCCAAGATCCCTGAAAACTGACCTGTAAAAACTAGATGCTCTAGTGCCCTCGGGACTCCAGTAGAAGAGCTTGCTAATAAGAAAAAACTGAGCACAGCGTGAGAAAAAGTGAAGGACTTCATAAGGAAGCAGGATGTAACACAAAACTCTACGTTATAACTATACCCAGTCGAATAGGATGGCCCAAAGAAAATTAATAAAAATGATGATAAATTTTATATGAAGAAATATATGCCATTTATCCTTGCTGGATAATCTACACTTCCTTTGATGAAGCAAAGCCTCGGTAAACTCTGAAAGCTCGAACGCAAAATTCACCTCATAATGAATTACTTTTTATTACCTTGGGAAAACGCTTTTATCATTCTTTTGAAGTCCACTAATTGGTGAACGCCCCGGAACGATGAAGTAAAAAATTATCGAATTTAAATTATTTCCACAAAGGGTTTTATGTTCAAAAGTGACGAGTCTGTCCAGGAGTCTACTTAAAAAGAGAGAAATAAATCATGTTAAAATATTGCTCCCAAATTAAAAAGATTAAATAAACTGCAAAAACTTATGTGGAACGTGTTACATAATATTTTTAAACTGTAAAGAAACGCGAACATATTTGTGCCACTGGAGACATAAAAAACATTAGATGTCTTCTTCGGTCACTGCCTGAAGACCTTTCCATCCCTTTCTAATTTATTCTCGTCTCTTTGCTACCCTTTGAAGATCGCTCCTTCGTCAAATGTTTCATTCCTTTGTTGTCGTTCGCCTGAAAAATTGTCTTGAGATCATTAGAATGTGCTGGGAAAGAACCGATGATACTCTCATAGTAGCATTCCCTACTTTTCATATGATTAAATTCAAAAGTACATTCGAGTCTCTTGGAAAATTCAAATTCTAGGAACCGAAGGAAAATTCATGTTCATTCTCCGGAAATCTACAATTTCCACTAATACATTTTTTCGAATTAAGCTCGTCCCTTTTATTTATAACTGTAAATATTTTTATTGAATAAAACATAAAAGCCCCGGTAAAAAAAAAAAAAAAATAGAAAATGCTTGGAGAAGGATAAACCAGAAGATAATTGAAATTTAATGTGAAAAGATACTAAGAGGCCGAATCAAACTGATTCATTTATATATATATATATATATATATATATATATATATATATATATATATATATATATATATATACTATATATATATAAAATCAACTATATACATAGAGCATGGCTCATGACCCAATAAAAGCTATACGTAGCAAAGAGAATTGAAAATAGAAGTTTTTTAATCTAGTAACTGTAGTTTACCCTAATTTGTGGGAAGAAAATCTATAACCTAATAACAAGTATGCATGAAGACCTACGTCAAATATAGTATGCATTTGAAAAATAAGTCTACCCATTTGAAGTTATTTTAACTTTTTAAATATTCAGTACGTATTCATGACCATAAGAACAACCGCAAAACGTTGTAAAATAACACCGATCCAAATCCCAAAATTTCCACCAGAATTACTTCGTCACAAGATTTTGATGTTTCTAAAGGACGTGAATCAAAGCAGCGAGCATCTATGGTTTGAAACTATCTCAAAAAATATGAGATTGGAAGAGATGTTTCCTGATATCCTAAAAGAATCCAAACTTGTTTCTAATTACCGCCAGAAAACATTTTTGTTTTTTCGTGATTGAGATGAGTTTGTTATTCTGTGTCCCAATGTTGTATTTCTTTATGTCTTGCACCGGCGACCCAAATATCCATCTCCAGAACTTTATTTCTTTCTTCAATTTGCCTGCAAGCCATTTTTTATCATATTGTAATTTAAAGTTCTAATAATTATAATAATGAAAATGACACTGCTTCTATGATACAGATTTAATTATTTCTGTGTTAACATGTGAAGAAGCGAAAGCGAAAAGTTAGACAGTAGTTCAGCTGTTTTTTTTTTATATATAAAAAAATATGCTTCTCTTTTAAAACGTCAACATCATGTCTACATAGGAAGGTGGTGTGATTATAGACGACTGTCAGTTTGCCGATTTTCAGTATTATTATATGTAATATATATTATTCAAGGATGCTGAAATAGTTTATATTATACTATAAATATCCTACTGAAGAATAATCTTTTTGTAAAAATGTTTCTTATATGTTATTTATTTTGGCTAATGTTCGATGTTAAAGAAGTGTTTGTTCGTGTTTTGCACTGAGTCGGGCGTGTTTATCTTAATCACTTATCACTTGACTTTACAAATATACAATTTACAACTTTACAAGAATATACCATTTTAATAGCATACCAAGCTACTACTACACACATACACACATATATACATATAATATATATATATATATATCTATCTATATATATATATATATATATATATATATATATATAGTAGAGAGAGAGAGAGAGGAGAGAGGAGAGAGACGAGAGAGAGAAGAGAGAGAGAGAGAGAGCCTACCAGCTTCCACAACATGATTCGAACCAATGTGCGGGGAGTTCCAGCAAAGAGACGCTAACAGACGATGCTACAAGGAGTTATATAAGCTCTCTGCCCCAGAAGAGATGATTTTGATTCATAGCCAAAAGAGTCCTCTTATGAGCACTTTATTACGTAAAAGCAAAATCCCGACAAAACATAACGCCAAATTTGTTCCGTTCAGCATCAAACTTTGATAAATTGCATTTAACCATTTGATATTCAAGCTATTCCAGACATTGAGAAGACATTATTATCCATATAATATCACAACTGCGTAATCTATGTAAACCTCATTTATCAGTTTTTTGTTCTCGCAGCTATGCTTGTTTGGTACAGCCGTTTGATGAACAGAATCCTAGTCGTAGAATCCCGAGAAGCTCTCAGTTAAGCTTCATCGCCCATTCATGCCTTGTTGGAATGGATGAAAGTTAGCTTTTTTTAATCTTTGGAATGCCCGGTATGTGGATCATCAATAATGTTATTTTTATTTATCATTAACATTCGTTTCTGAATGGATTGTCAACGCAATTGATGATTTATGTATTTCGGTTTGCCTGCATATATTTTTGAGGATGAATAATAAATAGAACTGATCACGCGTAAATACATATTTTTATCTAAAAAAAACTGGAAAATTTAGGTACATGTCGTACACAGGAAAATAGAGAAATTATCATATTCATGAGGCCGGTTGACAATGATGAGGATGAATGTCCTTCTAGTTCATAACCATATACGAATTTCATAACATTTCCACGGCTACCATAAAAGGTTTAAGAATTATACCTGTTTTGAGCTATTCACGTGTTTACGCTTGGACTTACATTCATATATCATATATTATCTGGCAGAAGGTTTATTTACACAAAAACTAAAACACTCACACATGCGCGCACACGCACACAAACGCACGCCGAGTTCTCGGAGGTGTGTGGCATTACCGTTTCGTTTGAACATCAAATGATTTTAGTTGATGCAGCGTAAAAAAGTAAATATGTTGTTGAAAACCTTCAGGCCTTAAACAGGATAATTTGTTAGCTGTTTTTTTTTTTTACCGTTCTCTGGCAGATTTCTCTACTGTGGAGTTTTGAAGGAATTTTCAGAATTTACAAAACTATGAAACTCCATTTTAAAAGTGTATTCCCATTTGATAATGGAAGTTGTATCTATGCTCTTCTTGTGGCTCTCAAGAATGACAGGTAAAATCTTAAGTCATTTTTTCAAATTATTCTGTAACTTGCAAACTATGATGAAAATGCGACGCTTTCGGAAATCAGCGACGTTCGTTCCCAACTGATTCTTTCGAATTCTCCCGCCTTACTTTTAGATAAAAGACTTGATAAAGATTTTGAATTATGACTAATGAATGAGTAGCAGCTTTTCCATTAGGTGTGTGTAGATGCAGGTCAAATTGATCAGCTATTATTTAAACAATTTGGCCACCCACATGCTTAACGGGACAAGTCTTTTGTACTTCAGTAACGACATTAATTGCAGCTGATTTCCGAAAGCAGCGCATTTCATCATAGTTGGAAGTTACAGAATAATTTGACACATGATTTGGAATGTTCTTGTCATTCTTGAAAAGTACAACAAGAGCAATTTGCTGTAGAGTTATGTTTTTTTTTTTTTTTTTTTTTTTTTTTTTTTGATGATCATCTTCCCAGTGAGAGTAGAAGTCAGAGAATCAACATTCACTGTGGTGAAACTGTGGCAAGAGGCTTTAAAAGAGAGTCTGAGACTGCTTCTTGTGCAACTGATTTAAAAATTTGTTTTGCTGTAACTTGGACAAATCTTTGATGAAAGCTTTAGATACTTTTTGAAGATGAAGAATTAGATACTTCATCGTCGTCATCTATACTTTTGGTCATTTTTAATGTAGTTGTTGCATGTCCTGGAAACATCACTCATTTAGCAAATCCTTTACCTGACAAGATCACAAGTTTATTGACATATACAAAAAAATGATTAAGCAACTTATAACGACCAAGGTTTGAGCGGCCACGATGCTCCAGATATTTCTTACACAGTAAGACTGATCTCCATATTTGCTTATTCTGCTTCTGTTACACCTCCTTAATGACCATTTTCGAGGGTGTCATCAGTTTCTTTGTTCGGCATTCAGATGCTTTCATATTACTGCATCCCTCTAAACCTCTGCTTTAGTGTGCGAATTATCTGACTGCCAGTCTACGTGATATCTAGCTTGCTGCCTGCATGAAGATCGCCTACTGCACCTTCCAGACGAATTCGGACGTTATCAACTAAGTGATCTTTCTTTCAACACATTTTCTCATAATTAAATCTTTGAGTGGCAATGGAACTTTAACTTTACCTTTCATATTAATTTGCACGAAATACGTAAGCTGTTCTCCAACACATAGGATTATTGGGGTCTATTTCGTGTTGCGTATCTGACCACAATAAAGTTGCCATCTTGGCCTCTTTGGAATGTTTGATATAGTGCCATAGCGCAGATATACAGGTTTTGTTATAAAATACGACAAGATTAGGGTCTTCTTGTAAAAGATGTTACAATTCTGAATGTCAATGGTCTCCCGTATAAACAGACTTTCTTTTAATGATAGAAAACAATATGCGATCACTTCCTAGGCTTTTTTCTCGGCAAGGTTCTTCGGAGTTTTGCATCTTCTGCATAGCAGAACTCAAAAATACACCGAGCTTCTCTATTATTACTGTTCTTTATGTTCGACAAGAATAAGAATGAATGAAGAATGGTAGTAAGGAACACCAAGGTTATCTGGATAGGGGAGTGAAACAGTTACTACGAAGGAAAGTTCTTAATATCAATTTTTATTTTACTTAGATGGGGAGACTTAAAAGACTCATGTCAGTCTAGACTTTTATTACATTAAATATATTAGAAAAATAAGTAAAGACCAAACTATTTTCCCTGCGCATTTCAGGCGCTAAGGGATTATTTTGGATTCATAACACCGACCATCTTACGTTAAATTCTAAAGAGATGAAGAAGAGTTAGAAAAATTTTATTCTGGGCTTTTGGGCGAAGGAAAATGAAATAATTACCGGGAACGTCTGAGTCCACAACGGGAAAGTAGGTCACTTCCGCTTCTCATTTCTCCCGTCACTACTCTCATTAGTCTCATTAGAACTTCGAGGTCGTTCTTACCTAAATATTCCCCACCCTCAATCCCACCCCAATGACCCTGTGGTATTTTTTAAGTTTAATATATATATATATATATATATATATATATATATATATATATATCTATATATTATATATATATATATGTATATATATATAGTATGTATATATAATATATATATATATATATATATATATATATATATATATATATATATATATATATATATATATATATATATATATATATATATTATATATATATATATATATATATATATATATATATATATATATATATATATATATATATATATATATATATATATATATATATATATATATATATATATATATATATATATATATATATATATATATATATATATATATATATATATATATATATATATATATATATATATATATATATATATATATATATATATATATATATATATATAATATATATATATATATATATATATATATATATATATATATATATTATATATATATATATATATATATATATATATATATATATATATATATATATATATATATATATAGTATATATATATATATATATATATATATATATATATATATATATATATATATATATATAATATATATATATATATATATATATATATATATATATATATATATATATATATATATATATATATATATGATATATATATATATATATATATATATATATATATATATATATATATATATATATATATATATATATATCTATATATATATATATATATATATATATATATATATATATATATATATATATATATATATATATATATATATATATATATATATATATATATATATATATATATATATATATATATATCTATATAGATATATATATATACATATATATAAGGCCTATTTTTTATCATGTCTAAAGAAAAAACTTCATGGTA
>NC_087220.1:14371130-14378630 GCF_015104395.2 Macrobrachium nipponense | reverse complement strand
GGATTTTCGGTCCTTGTCCCTGAAGCACATTCCACATTGAACCCTAGGTACAGTATGACAGCACCAGGGAGTTTTGGATCAGCTACAGAACCAGATGTTGGGATGTTGAAAATGCTACTTATAACATATGTAACTTTTCTGGAGAGCTTGGGATTGTTGAGCCCCTGCAGGTCCGTAGGGGCAGATTAGGGTTACTGCTAATTCCTGCAAGTATCTGCAGTGTATAACTGAATCACAAAAGTTTGGAACGTGATAAATGCATAATACAGGTATAAGCCACGAAAGAAAGTGAAACACTGCAGTAGATGCAAGATCTTTCAACTCAACGTCCTTTACTTAGCAGAGACTGACAAATACATGAGAAACTAGGAGGACAAGGAAGGGTCGTATAGGGGGCAGATAGGGATTAGAAGGAAATAAGTACCTAAAAATCCAACACACCTGGAGAATTTAGTAACTTTCCCAAACGAACATAAACAAGGTTACAATTAAAGAAAAATTCAAGGAATTTAGAAAAATAAGGATCTCATTCAATCACTCTATCCCAGCCGATTGGAAGACTCGCAGCGACGAGAAATTTACGAAAAACTGCGTTGGACTACAGATGCCATGAAAAGGAAACTCTACAGAAAAATGTAAGTTCATATTGATAGCAGTGATTGGACTAATTGTGAACGTCATGATTGTGTTGTTAACCTATTAAGTAAACAATAAGTGAAAATGTTGTGAGTGCGCTTGGGTATGGTTTATCTTTCTTTATAGCGAATCGACCTTCTGCTTTAATGATTGCGTCATCCCTAAGTAAATTTGAAAAATATTGTGATCTTTCTCAAAATCAAGTTGACATAATTAAAGGTATTGATTATGGAGCTGGCAATGTTAATCATGAATGTAAAACTCCTTTGCTCGCTATAAGAAAAAGTTGACCGATCTTGAAAAGGACAATACTCTCCACATCACAAAAGCTGATCAAGTTCAAAAGTACAGTAATTTTAGATAATAAAGTTGACTACATACAATAAAGTTGATACCAATATCACATATGCAAGCCGTACTGGATGATGATGTGACTTACAAAAAACTCACAAAAAAAATCCCCATCATCAAGTCATAAAAAACTTTAATAGCACAGTGAAAAAAATCTTTAAAGATAAAACAGAACTACTAGGAAAATTATCAGTCAAATTTTCATCGCAACCTTACTTGTACGGATTAGTCAAAACGCACAAATAAGATAATCCTATGTGGCTTATTATCAGTCCTCTTGATCCAAATGATTTACTCTCTAAATTAAATAACCATGTTCCATAGATTAAGTTTACCACAGAATTGGAAAAAAGACAATTGCTTCCCTTTCTTAGATGTTTTGATACATAGAGAACCACCATTTCAAGTAAATTCAGTATTTATAGGAAACCAACCAACAACTAAAAACTTATGTTAATTTCATTAGGCCACCATCTAAATATCAAAAAATATAATTTTGTTTTCTATGTTTCTACGAGCATTGCAAATTACCAGTCCCAAATATTTGGATAAAAAAATTGAAAACATAAGAAAAATAGGGAAAAAATTATGTTATCCTTTACATGTATTAGATATTTGCTATAAAAAAAACACAACAAGTTTTAAAGTGTAAGTAACGTTGAGAACATTCTCAGCTTACCTTATTTTAACGGTTTTGAAACCATAAAATCATTGTTCAAATGTTTTAAGGTAAACCTCGTTTTTTCCTATAATTACACAGTAAAAGGAAGGAATGTTAATAAAAATGACCCCAGGGAAACGAAAGCAACAACATAATATATAAAATTCCATGTATGGACTGCCCCTCCTTTCATGTTAGGCAATCTAGCAAGAGCTTAGAATTAAGAATCAAACAGCATAAATATTCTGTCAAAACTGGGCAAATATCTAACGCAATATTCATTCATTTAAGGTGGTGGAAACAACAGTAATTGCAAGATCAAAAGATAACTTATCATGAAATCTTTTAGAATCTGCCATTATACAACTCACTTCCCATTGTATTTTAATATTAGCCATGGCCTGCTTCATTTAGACCCTTGTATTTGTAACATGTTTAAGAAATGGACCTCAAAGATATAGTCACAGACTTAAATACAAATTAGTTGCCATTAGAAGAAACAACATGTGAGAACGAATCCTTAGCTGGATTAACAAGGTTACTAGTAAATCTAGGCAGTAATTGGCCATGGTGTCTCTTCCATAAAAAATTCCAAAATTATGAACTTCTGAATGTTTTCCTTCAATCCAGGGCTATCATTTTCCATTTTTTTTTTTTATTTATTTATTTGATTTTTTTTTTTTTGTAACACTGCATACCCAACATTATTCTTAGGAGTTTCCTGCGAGAACAATTCGTTTGACAAAACTTTTAAATCTATATTCCTCTTAGAACGGTCATCAACTGATTCACCGTTAGTTTTAAAGGAACAACCAAACAATAGTCCAGTAGTAGAATGTAAGCTTTTTCTTTAATTGTACAAGAATCTATATGAAAGTAGTTAAAGATCCACTCTAAATATTTTTCAAACCTTCTATAAAAGCCCTTAGCTAAACCATTTCATGAAAGGTTAAATGGTGAAGGAGTTATATGAAGCATTATTTGATACAATCTCATCTGGAATACCAAAACTAGAAAAAGTTTTCCAAAGCAACTCAATTGCAACATTTGATATTATTGAAGAAGTAACATGAATATCCATAAACTTAGAAAATACATCTACGTTCACAATAAAATACTGATTATCCACCAGTCCGCCATAATGTATGTGCAATCTAGACCACGCTTTACCAGGTGATGGCCACGAACAAGAGCTTGAATTGGTTTGTAATTAGTATAAAAAATATGACAATTCTTTGTAACCTATTCAATATCTTGATCAATCTTAGGCCACCAAACCTATTTCTTACCTTCTGCTTTCATGATATTTATACCATTATGACCACTATGTAAATTATCCAACATTTTACACCTCAATAGAGTAGGTATGGCAATTCTCTTTTTATACAGTATTACATTATCTTATAAACTGAGATCAGCCTTCATGGCCCCGTACTCAGACAATCTTTGATCCCCTTTGGACCAGGGAAATTTAATACACTGAAGGATTTTATTTAAAGTTTATCCTTTCTAGTACATTTCTGTATAACCTCAAAAGAAATCTCATCAAAATGTACTTCTTCAACCAGCTTAATATATCCAACAGGGGCATGGAACTCATTATTACCCCTAACAGGCAACCTACTAAGTGCATTGGCTACAACATTCTCTCTGCCTGTCTTTGACAAAGTCAGAATCGCACTGAGATAACACCAAATCCCAATGCTGAATATGAGCGTTGGCTTGGTGTGGGATCTGACATCCTTTACCAAATAAGCCAAGCAATGGTTTGTGGTCAATCAAACATTCTACCCAGTAAGAAATGTCTAAATCTATTTAAAACAAAAGCTAATGCAAGGCTTTCTCGATCAATCTAAGCATAGTTCCGTTCAGCTGACCAAAGCCTTTTACTCACAGAATATACAGGAACCCCTTCCCATCAACTTTTTGTAACAGAACACCACCAACTTCAATGGGTGAAGCATCAACTTCCACAATCAATGAACTTATCTCCATCATAATTACATAACAATGGATTGTCAGCCAAACCTTCGTTCATAGTTTCAAAAGAAATTTCTTCACTTTTACTCCATCTGATTTTTGCCTTTTTTTTCAAACAGTTCATACAAGGAGCACACTTACTAGAAAAATTCTGTACAAACTTACAGTAATGCATAAATAGACACAAACACCATGAACATTTGATAATAAACCAGCAATAAACCTATGAAAAATAGCAGGGGAAGAAGAAAGACCAAAAGGTAACCTTTTAATCTTAAACAAACCTTTGTGGGTATTAATTACCAAGTACTTCTGGGTCTCTTCATACAATGGTATTTTCATGTAAGCATTTTTAAATGAATAGTGGAAAATATTTTCCCTTCACCAATCTCTGGTAATAATTCATCAATCCTTGGTAGTGGATAGTGACAAACTGTTATCCACCTCATATTTATCAAACAAATCTTATTTACTTCAGATGAATTATCTATGCCCACCAAGTAAATAACAATCTTACCCATCAAATCTTTGCCACAAATATCTGAATTTTTTTCCACAGCATAAAAAATCTTAATGGCATTATAATTATCATAAGCAACAGCTACAGAAACTTGACCTATTGTATTTGTTCACATTATTACCAATCTTCACTTGCACCACCAGAATTAACCTCAAAAGGAACAATATGGTCCCTAATTATCACCTTAATTACATCTTTTATAGCATAACCGGTGGTAACTGATAGGTTTATCTACCCGGTCTCTAAAAACAGTTACATCATCAATTGCTTTATCACTTTTCTTATCTTTATGTACTTCAGATTTATGACAATTTTTCTGCACATCTTTTTTACTGCTATTACAACAGCTGTACAAACTTGCTTTAAATGCCCCACTGACACTGATGGCTTACCTTATCTTTAAAACGACATTTCACACTATCACGAGGGTATCCATAATGTTGCATATGGAGCAACTTCTCAGAAAAAAACTTTCTCTAAATTCAAACCTCTTTCAAAATTCTGAATAGAGGCAAAAACCCCAATAGCTTGAGCATACTGCTATCATATTGGGCTATTAACGGCGATACACTTCCATATAATGAAATCACTAAACATTAGCCACTACAAACAATTCATTTGTTGTGTTGCCAAAGCGTCCTTCTTTCCCATTTTTCATTTGTGCCGGCCACTCAGCAATTGTGAAGATGAACAAACCTTCAAAACACGGCTACCATAACATTTTCCTATGCTATTAGGTATTTTTTCTCATCAACAGTATTAAGGTCGGTAGCCAGAGGTGGGTAAGGAATGAGACAGGTGCTGCTAAAATAGTTGGCTTTAATGGTATTCATCCCGTTACATCTTGCTGCACAAAGCATGGGCTCTCCTGATCCCCCTGGATCACAACAGCCCGCAATGCACCAGTTGATCAGAAAAGCTTCGACATGCGCAATCTCACATGGAAGACTTAATACACAACACTCAGTTGGGACAGAGGGGATATCGGGCAACGTTGTCACAAACTGCAAGATCTAAGAAGATCTCAAGGGTTTCCTAAGGCCAGTATGGGATGGCAGAAGCTGGAAATTCACTTTGAGATCTTAGATCGTTCTTTATAATTAGAAAAGGTCAGGATTATATAGTCAGGTTTAGTTCTATATTATACAATGTTGAGGGCATCTACATAGGTACATGGTAACAATATTTCTTTAGAAACTTTGAGGACTGTTGCATTTTGTCATGGGCTTTTAAATGACGTTCCAGATAATGTCTTCCTATTGACCTCACATCTTACTTTTGCAGAAAAAACTAATGAAAGTTTCAGAAAATCCTGTACGGAAGTTAGTTATTGTTGGTAATGCTTCATATATTTATAACTGATAAAAGCAATTTTGTCTGTTTAAGATAATTTTTCCTTCCTTTGTTACAATATCAATGCTTCTGCCAGAGATTTATCTTCTCTAGACAGAGTGGTTCGTTGATTGTAGGTTTCTGCATCTTAATATTAGCCGTTAAGACTTGGGGACCATTCATATATGGTCCCTTTTCTGCATTTTAACAGAAATCTTTTACATTCACACTCGAGCCCTGATCTCCTTTTCCAGCCGAGAGCAACCACATACGTTGAACAGCAGCACCAATGTTCATCGCTGTCGAACTTCACAGTTACAGAGGTCCTTGATTGCTCACTCTGCTGGACTGTGAAATAGCTTCCCAGTGTATGTCGTGCCATTAGAACTTAAGAAAGTCAAGTAAATATGCAATTCATTACTACTCTGATACAATCCTCCTTATATTTTAATAATTTACTTATATTTCTATATGTTTATTTATTAATTTGTTGAATCATTAATTTTTAAAAACTGATATCTTCTGTTGTGTTCCCATTACACTCTGTTATTTCCTTACATTGATCACCATTATTCTTTGGAAGCTCGAATCTCAAGTCAAATTCCTCTGTGGGCTTCTATATGAATAAGGTTGAGTCTTGAATAATATGAGTAGCATTTTTTTTTTCTTCCCCCTTAGCGTTTTATCAGTTCAGTTTTTTTCAGTCAGTGTATTTCATTGTCATCAATATGTACTGAGCACTGAACATTTCATCATCAATTACCACATTTATCACCCTCTTCTTCCCTCTTTCTTTACTCGATATTTTTTTCGTATTCTTTCTCTTGTATCATTGTTTCCTTTTTATGTTACAACTAATCCAATAGCAGTTCCCCCTCCCCCACCTCGCCGAAAAGTAACTTTCCCCCCCATACCAAAGAAAAAAACCACCCAGGGAAGACCGCTCGCTCAAAATGCAGACACTGAATATGTGTTCTTTTCGTAGTATATTGTAAGATACTCATTCAGAACATCCAACTCGTGAAGACGATTTCAACTTTAACAAGAAACTGTCACGAATAAATGTTCAGGAAGAGTTTTCCTTTGCTCTTTATTTTTTATGGTTTATTGACCTTGACCTTGTTTTCTGAATTCTTTGGGATGGCAGGAATTAATTTGTCGACGCAAGTTGAGAGGAGACAGATAAAAAAAAGCGTTGTTGGGGATGGGAGCCTTTGCGAGTGGATGGAACATGAGATGGAAGGAAAAAAGGGATGGGGCGGTGAAGATCGGCCTTTCAGCTCGGGAAAGGAACAGGGAAAGGTGTCAGAATATGAGTGATTTGTTTAATGAAGCCATAAAAAAAATCGTCAAGGAAGGACTTGACCACATGCTCAAGTAAAAGGTTTGGCTATGCTCTCACTATTATTATTATTATATTATTATTATATTATTATTATTATTATTATTATTATTATTATTATTATTATTATTATTATTATTATTATTATAGAAGCTACTTGTCAAAAATAGAGAATATACTCATAAAAATATGAATATTAGACATAGCAGGGATAAAGGAAAGATTAAAAGACGAATCTGGAGAATGAAGTAGTTAACAAAATATTATTATCATATAGTAGTAGTAGTTAGATTTTATTACAATTAGAAATAATCGAAGAGGAAACGAAGCACCAAAGTTAGAACTTGTTCAGGATATGAATAACACAAAAACAAGACAAAAAAAAATATGAAAGAAAGGCAAGCCAGCTGCCTGAGTATACTCTCATGGAATGGCTTTCATTTCGACAGGAATAAGAAGAATAATTCGGTTAAGGTGAGTTCCAAAGGCATAGCCTTTAGTACTAGTACTACTAGTATACTATTAATACTGCTACTACGCTTGAAGTTTCACCAAATGAAATTAGACATCTCAGAGTTTACCAAGAAATTATTCAGCCTATTTATCTCAAATGTAATTGGAAAAAAGGGTCTGTAGAAAGCATACTATTCTTCAAAAAGTAAAATAAGAATAAAAATC
>NC_087220.1:14345679-14370630 GCF_015104395.2 Macrobrachium nipponense | reverse complement strand
ACCACAGTTGTGTCCAGGATCCAACCATCCCCAGGGTTGGTCGACAGACTTCTTTCTCAATCCTTGAGTTTCTATTGAGGGTGTATCGAATTTCTTGGCTTCAATGAAAATTCGAGGTGGCGGAGAAACTCTTAATGAGGCAAAAGGTTTCCTTAGTATTAGGGTCGGTAGCCCAGAGGTGGGTAATGAATGAAACAGCTGCTAAAAACTTCGGCTCATGGTATTCGTCCCGTTACATCTTGCTGCTCAAAGAGTGCCTCTCTCCGCCCCTCCCACCCCCTCCCCCCCCGATCACAAAACCCCACAATGTGCCAGTCGAACAGCAGAGCTTCGACATGCGCATTCTCACATGCAAGGCTTAATTCACAACGGTTCCTTCCTCGAAGATAAGACATAAAACTAAACAATAAGCATAAAAATTTCTTCATAAATCCAGCCTATCAGGGCGTTTAACAACTCTCATTTATCTCCTTAAGACTGTAGTATGGAGTAAACATGATGCATCCCTCTCATTTTTTTTAGTATTTCACGGCATATCATTATCAGAATATTCTTCACAGCCTTCCGAGGTTGCAAGGCGATTATAATTACACGATTCATCTACACCATTAGAAGAAACAACATGTGAGAACGAATCCTTAGTTGGATTAACAAGGTTACTAGTAAATCTAGGCAGTAATTGGCCATGGTGTCTCTTTCATAAAAAATTTCCAAAATTATGAACTTCTGAATGTTTTCCTTCAATCCAGGGCTATCCTTTTCCATTTTTTTTTGTAACACTGCATATGCAACATTATTCTTAGGAGTTTCCTGCGAGAACAATTCGTTTGACAAAACTTTTAAATCTATAATCCTCTTAGAACGGTCATTAACTGATTCACCGTTAGTTTTAAAGGAACAACCAAACAATAGTCCAGTAGTAGAATGTAAGCTTTTTCTTTCATTGTACAAGAATCTATATGAAAGTAGTTAAAGATCCACTCTAAATATTCTTCAAATCTTCTATAAAAGTCCTTATAGCTCCCTCAGCTAATTCATTTCATGAACGGTTAAATGGTGAAGGAGTTATATGAAGCATTATCTGATACAATCTCATCTGGAATACCAAAACTAGAAAAAGTTTTCCTAAGCAACTCAATTGCAACATTTGATATTATTGAAGAAGTAACATGAACATCCATAAACTTAGAAAATACATTTACATTCACAAGAAAATACTGATTATCCACCAGTCCGCCATAATGTATGTGTAATCTAGACCACGCTTTACCAGGTGATGGCCACGAACAAGAGCTTGAATTGGTTTGTAAGCTAATATAAAAAATATGACAATTCTTTGTAACCTATTCAATATCTTGATCAATCTTAGGCCACCAAAGCTATTTCTTAGCTTCTGCTTTCATGATATTTATACCATTATGACCAATATGTAAATTATCCAACATTTTACACCTCAATAGAGTAGGTATGGCAATTCTGTTTTTATACAGTATTACATTATCATATAAACTGAGATCAGCCATCATGGCACCGTACTCAGACAATCTTTGATCCCCTTTGGACCAAGGAAATTTAATACACTGAAGGATTTTATTTACAGTTTATCCTTTCTAGTACATTTCTGTATAACCTCAAAAGAAATCTCATCATAATGTACTACTTCAACCAGCTTAATATATTCAACAGGGGTATGGAACTCAATATCACCCCTAACAGGCAACCTACTAAGTGCATTGGCTACAACATTCTCTCTGCCTGCCTTATTGACAAAGTCAAAATCGTCCTGAGATAACAGCAAATCCCAATGCTGAATATGAGTATTGGCCTGGTGTGGGATCTGACATCCTTTACCAAATAAGCCAAGCAATGGTTTGTGGTCAATCAAACATTCTACCCAGGAAGAAATATCTAAATCTATTTAAAACAAAAGCTAATGCAAAGCTTTCTCGATCAATCTGAGCATAGTTCCGTTCATCTGACAATGAACTATCTCCATCATAATTGCATAACAATGGATTTTCAGCCAAACCTTCGTTCATAGTTTCAAAAGCAATTTCTTCACTTTTACTCCATCTGATTTTTGCCTTTTTTTCTAACAGTTCATACAAGGGAGCACACTTACTAGAAAAATTCTTTACCAACTTACAGTAATGCATAAATAGACACAAACACCATAAACATTTGATAACAAACCAGCAATAAACCTATGAAAATTAGCAGGGGAAGAAGAAAGACCTAAAGGTAACCTTTTAATCTTAAACAAACCTTTTCTGGGTCTCTTCATACAATGGTATTTTCATGTAAGCATTTTTTTATATGAATAGTGGAAAATATTTTCCCTTTACCAATCTCTGGTAATAATTCATCAATCGTTGGTATTGGATACTACCAACTATTATCCACCTCATAATTAGCAAACAAATCCTGAACAATTCTGTCAGTCTCATTTACTTCAGATGAATTATCTATGCCTACCAAGTAAATGACAATCTTACCCATCAAATCTTTGCCACAAAAATCTGCCTTTTTTTCCACAACATACAAAAATCTTAATGGCATTATAATTATTGTAACCAACATCTACAAAAATTTTACCTAATGTATTTATGTTAACATTATTGCCAATCTTCACTTATAGGTTTAACTGCACCACCAGAATTAACCTCAAACGGAACAACATGGTCCCTAATCATCACCTTAATTACATCTTTTATATCATGACCAGTGGTAACTGATAAGTTTATCTGCCCGGTCTCTAAAAACAGTTACATCATCGCTTGCTGTATCACTTTTCTGATTTTTATGTACTGCAGATTTATGACCATATTTCTGTACATCATTTTTACTGCTACTTACGACAGCTGTACAAACTTGCTTTAAATGCTCTTTTCTGTCACTGATGGATTACCTTATCTTTAAAACGACATTTCACACTATCATAAGGGTATCCACAATGTTGCATAGGGAGCGACTTCTCAGAAAAAAAAAGCTTTCTCTAAATTAAATCCTCTTTCGAAATTCTGAATAGAGGCCTGGACTTTAAATCTAAGTTTACAGAAAGCAAATTTACGATATAAATGTCATGTTCTAAAGCCATAAACAACTGGTCTCTCAATTGAGCATCAAACAGTGGACCAATCTCACAATCTTTTGCCCAGATCAGCATACAAATCTTTCAAACTCTCTTCTTTTTTCTCTTTGCTGGAAAGCAATTAAATTTCTGTGGTAGCTAGGTTTAACATCTTAATGTGCCTTAAGCAAAATTAACAACTATTCATATGTTTTAGTCTGTGGCAAATCTGGTGCACATATATTACCTAGAACAGCAAACACTTCAGTACCAACAGACACCAAAAGAACATTCTTCTTTTCAACATTGTCAATTATAGACATGTAATCAAATTTTGCTTCCAATAAATTCAACCGCAATTCAAAAGAAATTTTGGAGGGCAACATGCATCAATTTTAATCTGTAGAGTAGCCTTAGCCACTAACTTCAATACCAACAACCTTATGATTACATAAAATTCACAAAACTGTGCATAGCTTAATATTTTTTTTTCTTTTCATATTATTTTACTAATTAGGTTTTATTACATTTGTAGCTTGATAATGAGGGCTGCTGGTTGGCTTCAAAACGTTGCAGTATAATAAATATAAATTGTCAACAGTGCTTCACATGTCATACATGAGGACCACAAACTTGTCCAGAATCTTCAAATCACCATCTTCGATCGTTGGTGGGTTCTTGCTGAGTTAAAAAAAAAAAAAAAAAAAAAAAAAAAAAAAAAAAAAACAACTGAAGTGGCCTCTGGAAAAATGTCCCATGTCTGCCATGTCTTTTAATTTTCTTTCCAAAGGCTGAGACTGCATCACAACCTGTAAATCCTTGGAAAATGGCATGCCTTTGGCCTTCTCTTGACCAACATTGTTGTGCAAGTTGTGAATACCTGTACATTGGAGACTCTGTCCTTGACCACAGCTGTTGCAGACCCATGCTTTGCAGAGTTGGGAACACATTCAGGCCTATGACAAGGACATCTGTGTCATTGGCTTTGTCCATAATAGACTTGCTCCCCTGCCCTACAGCATATCTGGCATGGACAAAAATGCAGCTGTCTGCTTCCTCTTGAGCACATTTGTCAAGTTCAAGTAGCCTCACGTTTTGAGTGTTAAGGGCATGGCCACAATAACCAAGCTTGGTGTAGATATCCAAGTGATCTTGTCTGCTAGGAAGTGAAACAGCCTCGACTTGTCAATGTGCCCCATAAAGTTTTGCAAGTTTGAAGGAATTGTGTTCTTTCCTATCAATGCATTTTACCCCATCTCCCCTTTTGGACCCTTTGTCTGCTTTCAAACGTATTGAATCACACATATCAAATACAATATGTGATGATTTATACGCATTAGCATAGGTACTAATTCTTGGCAGAAAGTCAAGGGCTCCATAGTCTGGAAAAGTCTTAGATCTTTTGGGTGACAGTCCATTGACCACAGCCAAACCATTTAATGATGTTGGCACCTGCCTATGGGTTTTGATCCGGAAGTGAGATGATTTTCTCAAGTATGGAGGTGAGTTGAGACTTTTGATAGCTGTAAATCTTTCGACCCTTACTCAAAGATGCAGGGAACAACTGCTTCTTGTTCTTGAAAATTCCTGCAGGTCACATTCCCTGCTGTGACAGGAAATAAATAGCTCGGAGAAAAGCTGACATTCTTCTTTGAGCTGTTTCTGTTTTGATGGTTCTGTAACAGACTTATTTTGAAGAAGTCAAGCCTGCTCTTCCTGATGTGCTCAAAAATGAGGATGAATTATCACTCAAGACTTTCCTAAATTTCTTGTACTAGGATTTTCATCTCTAAGTGAGTATGAACAAGTGGAACTGGGCTAGAATGGGCTACATCTTAAAAGGCTATCACAAACTAATCTGCACTGTCTTAATGGAAAGCGTTTCCCAAGTCTTGAAGGACCTAAAATAATTCCTGGCTCTCCTGCGCTGGCACCTGCTGTCAATTCAGGTGCGGCTGTCTAACTATATCTACCAACTATATATAAACTTTCTACCACTCAATTGATATGAGACTATTAGACTACACTAAAACAAAGCTAGATACAGCGTAAGTAAAGCAAGGATATCTGACACTAAATCCCATGCTGACTTACACAGCAGTGACGTCACCAATGTGCCCTGGTTGTGCACTGACATTCAGTCTTTCAAACTAAAACTAAAGATAAAGTCATTGCCAAAATTATGTATAGATTTGCAAACTATTATATTGAACAGTGAGACATTCTTTCATGTCTAACGAATCCTGAGATGTGATTATTTATGGTTTTTGGCTACCATACTGGATGCCATCTTTCTTTATATATGATATATGGAATCTTTAACAGGAATACATTTTACTTTTGCTTGGTGAATCAACCTAAAATGTGTATAACCAAAACAAATGTGTAAAATATTACCAGTGACACAGGAGTCCCATGTTAAAACCTTGAGTAGCAATTGTCTTGAAAAATAGTAGCCATTTTGGAATTTTGAGTGGATACAGTACTTTTCTAAAAATGGTCTATGAACAAGATATATACCAAATTTTATGCTTGTATCATTAACTGAACTTTTTTATTAAAAGGAAAAAATTATCTGCTGCACTACAGGTGCTTCTGTCAATCTGATGAATTATGATTTATATCAGTGGGTTCTTGTGTCCTGGTTGATTGGGTTATCATGGAACCATTTTTAGGTATAAAGGGTGCTACTTTAGGTAACACAATTTTGATGGGTCATCTGGCATGTATGCATAATTGCATCTCTGTTCCTACAGGGATAGGAAGTAGAGCTGTTGGGGTACCAGGGACTTTTGTCGCATATGAGGGGATGGGTGAAATTAATGGGAATGATTTGGTCAGGGATACAGATAAAAGATCAGAAACTGATAACAGCTTACAGGGGGATATTGATCATGATTCCTATGGGAAGAAATCTTATAAGAGTATTTTATCTGAAGACGTTGTGTTGGACCTGGGTATAGTTGCAAGTGAATGGTGTGGAACTGTGTCTAATAAAGGGGCTACTTGGCGGAATTGTTAAACTATAATAACACATTAAGGAGATATCAGAAGAATACTTACATTTTAGATTTAAAGCAAGCAACAAAGAATTTTTGGAGGGAGAAATGAAGGTTAGAAGAAAGGCTCTTTAGGATCTTTCATCTAATGGAGATTATAAGAAATATATATAGGGGACTTAAGTGATGTTTTGGGTGACTTTGTAGGCATGGCTGCTCTTAAGAAGGATAAGTTGCAGTTATCTAATGTGTTAGAACACAAGGTAAACTCAGAAAATAAGGCAAAGCCTATTTTTGTCCCTTCATATAGGATTCCTTGTAAGATTAGGGAACACATAGAGCAAGAGGTCAATAAGTGGGAAGAGGAAGGCATAATTAGGCCTAGTTCCACACCCTTTAATGTTCTATAGTTAGCAGTGACTAAGAAAGATGGTTCGATCAGCATGTCTGTGGATTTCCGTAAATCATATGAAAAGATTATCACAGATTGATATCTAGTCGCTTTTCTCCTTGGTTTATTCGTAGAGATTGGAGGAAAGAATATTTATTCCTCAATAGACTTTATGCAAGAGTTTTTGCAAGTTCCGCTTAGTGAAGAGTTGGGAATTCACTGCTTTATCGATCCCAAAAGGGCATTATGAGTTTACGCGAATGCCTTTTGGTTTGTCAGGTAGACCTACGACTTTTATAGATTAGTGAATACAGTTTTACTTGGATTGTTAGGAAAAGTAACCTTTGTTTATATGGATGATATCCTGATTGCTAAAGATTCTATAGAGGGACAATTAGAAGTTCTTAGGGAGGTTCTTAAGAGACTTTGATTAGCTGAGTTGAAAATCAAGCTACTCAAATGTGATTTTTGAAGAAGCAGATAGTTTACCTAGGTCATGTTATTTCCAAGGAAAGTTTCAGGCTTAAAGACGATAAGGGTAGGGGCATTATAGATTTTTCTGTCCCTAAAACTTAAAAGCAGTTTCATTCATTTATGGGAATGGCAAGATTTTTCCTTAGATTTGTGAAAGGTTTTCCCACGGTGTACGTTCCCTTAACAGATGTACTATTTTCTCGGCATGAGTCACAGCACTTAGCTTTTCACAAAAGTTATTTATGTTTTAATGAGTCCCCAAGTCGTGAAATTTTTGCATTGCAGTTTGCTTTTCACGTTAGCGACTCATGATAGTCAGGAAGGAATAGGTGCCTACCTTATGCAGAAATTTGGCGGTAAATCGTATCCTATAGCATTTGACAGCCGCAAATGCAAGACACGGGTAGCAATAAAGGATTGATTGCGACAATAGAAGAAGAGGTGTATGCCATTGTATCTAGCTTGGTTCATTTTATGATGTTATTGATGGGTAACAAAGTTGAGGTTCTTATGGATCATAAGCCATTGTTGGATCTCTTTCACAAGCAAGATCTTTCTCCTAAGAGAGCCAGGTGTTTTTTAAAAATTAGGGATTTTGATTCTATACTGAAATACATAGAGGCAAAGACAATGTGGTAGCAGATGCTCTTAGTAGGAATTTTGTTGATATAGAGGATAATTGTGTGTGCCATTAGAATGGGATATTACTTTGGTAGAAAGGAGACAAGATGAGGATAAATTTGTAGCAGATGCAAAAGCGTTTCTTAGAGGGGAATTAGTTAGAAAAGATTATAAGTTGCCTGTTGCGGGTCCAGAATCAGAGAATAATCTGTTAGTTAAGAATATTAAATATAGATTTAGACGCGTGACAGCAGTCCTGAAAAGCTTGGTTCCAATTCTCTTAGAAATTGTTAATTGTAAGTTTCGTAGTCCACATTTGGGGCTTGAGAAGACATATGAAGAGAATTTGTGAGGGGAAGTTCTGTTTGTAATGCATGCATAACAATGAGCGTTACTTCATGTAAATTAGGTTCCTTTCCTATCCCGAGTAGACAGTTTCAAAAGGTACAAATGGACGTTTTATGGAATATGTGTGTGTGTGTATGTGTATGTGTATGTGGGTGTGTGTGTGAAGGTAAAGGAGTACTTGCACCCGCAAAGGGTGAGAGAAGGTAAGGAGTTGGAAGGGGGTTAGGTAGAGTTCTGGGCATACGCAAACAATAGTTGACAGACACAAAACAACTTCTACAAAACAAGTATTAAAATTGTGGCAAAAATCAATTTACAAGGAAATATCATGTGAGAAACAATTACTAAAAACCTACGCATAATGAAAGCTTGACTCAGCAAGATCTGTTTGGTAATATGAACATAAAGCGAACATCGGGGAAGTAGGAGGTTAATGATACCTGGAAGTGAATATTAAAGTATGAAATCCAAAAGGCATTCCCGTCAGTAAAATATGCATAAAAGTAGTGGACAAATTAAGGTACTGCATAAAGTACAAATTATACATCGGAAGCAGCGAGATCAAATAAAAAAAAGATGGAAATTATTGAACAAGAAATAAAACATCAGGCATAACGCACATAATTCTGAATAGCTCTAAGCTGTATATCAGATTTATGTTGCTAGTTTTTAGCTTCCAGCAACTGTTTCTTTTAATCCTAGAGTCCCTTTATGTCACCTTTCTTTGTTCACTATTATTTCTTGGAATGCCACTTGCAAGATAGTCACTCGTGCTAATTTGAGTTGCAGTTGTTACTGGAATTCAGAACAGTTTCCGTTCTTTTTCTTTTGTGATGATGATGTCCTTACTTATCATTGTTTTGCCTAAGTTTCTCTTTTATTTCAAATTTTCGTTTTCGATCCTTGATTTATTTATGTTTGGTTGGAAAATATAATTTTCTTCTCTTTCTTAAAAGGATAGCTATCATATTATCTTTTGCTTTGGTCCCGTAAAAACGTTCAGTTCCATATTCTTATACTTTTATAACCTTTTGCGTATTCACCAAATTGGTGTCCCTCTTGAATAAAGACAGAAACCGATAGCCAGTAAATGCAAAACCGGTAACTCGATAATTAAGTTATCTAATAAATATCTTATGTTTCCTGACAAAAACCCTCTGACCTGCCAGTTATTGCAGTAACACAAGATTTGGACGTTAATAAATAATTTACAAACGACTCGAAGATATGGCGAATTCCCTTTACCAGTAGCACTCCAGTGTCCACAAAAGATGAAGCATAAAGACGGCGGAGCTTAGTAATAATCTTACTGTAATGGGCGTTATGTCTGTCCGTTCGTCTGTCATTCAATCACGGCCAAACGGCTGGTCCGATGGACGTGAAACTTGGCAGGATTATAGTAGGGACCTCTAAGATGGTTTATAATGGAGTTTCATCCTACTTCTCGCAAATAATGGACGTTAAGTCTCCGTCGGTGGAAAATCGTTACCGAAAATCCAAGCAAAACACTAGCCTGCACAGCAGTCGTCGAAGCGACTCCTGACGTTAAAACGGACAATCTTAGTATAATGGGCGTTATATCTGATAGTAATAATAATAATAATAATTTATGAAGTCAAAAGATTTCAAGTTTAGTTATAATTTCGTATTTCACACATGCTGATAAAATCAAACAGATTCAAAACACATTCATTCATTATTCTTTTTTTCGCTTTGATCATAAGACCAGCCAACTTCAGAAACCAAGAAACGATCATTTCAATAAACAAGTGTTAATTAGAGGGATACTAATTATTATCATCATCATGCATTTTGGGTAATGAATAAAAACTCCATTATCAAAGTCCATCAAAAACCTTGTTGAATAAGGCAAATGAAGAAACATTTCAGTCATTCCTGTCCCTCGTTACTAAGTGAAATGCTCAGTTCTTTAACGGGGATCCTTAACAGGAATAAAAGAAAATTAACAAATAAAACAAAAACATAAACCACCATCTCAGAAAGACTGAAATGTTTTATTGTAGGAGTGGTCCCCTATGAGCAATTATAGATACTGAAAATCGAATGGCATTAGATTAAACCCATATCAATCATACTGCTGGCACTGCCTCAACCTAAGCTATGAATATCAAGAGACTATAAAGTTACGACAGGAAAACCTTGCTAAAATGATGATGGCATGATAGCCATCAGGGTTTCCTTTATTTCTTGAAACGAGAAAACGGAAATACAACCTCATACAAAAAAAAAGCACTTTATTCGTTTTGCATTTTGTAATCAAACACTGGAGGATTTAACAGACTGAAGTTTGATTCAGTGTTCATACTGATGAACATGTTTTGCTTCGCAGAATTTGCTGAACAGCATACAAATTATGAGAGAGAGAGAGAAGAGAGAGTGAGAGAGAAGGGGGGGAGAGGGAGAGAGCGAGAGAGAGAGGGGAGGGAGGAGGAGGAGAGGAGGGGAGAGAGGATATGTTAGGAAATGAAATAAACTGCTTTACTTGTAGATGGAATGTGCTGGATTTGATGAAGCAATCGGAAGGCAGCCATAAATAACTGGGAAAAATGAGAATGCCTTCCTCCATTTATAAGAGACGAACCTTATAGCATTTGCATGACTATGTCCCCATAAGATCTGCCATTTAATACAAATAGCCCGAGCATATTTCGTGTATAAACTGTATTCTTCCAAGACAGTAGGAGAGAGACAGAGACTGAGATATTTAAGAACCAAGCAGAACGTAATATCTTAATGGGAAAAGAGGAGCGTTTTATTTACGTTATTTCCCGTTTCTATATATTCGTGCAAAAACAATGCAGTTCCATAATATTAAAATGTTGATGGTTAGGTGTATTGGTAAAAGCTTAAAGATTATTAGTATTAAAATATAAATGCACTTAGTTAGCAGGCAATTAAGAGTATATTTGCCCATAGTTGATTAATTAACTATTGATTCATCTGTCAACATCACATCACTGAATGTTGGTTTTTTCATTTCATTGAGAATTGATTACCAAAGACCGTTCATAATTTATGCTCACTCTTCCTAATTATAACACAAAAGACATTGTGAAAAGCTTGCCAACTATATACTCTACAGGGTAAACTTTTCATAATAAAATCACGTTTTCGCAAAAATATTTTAAGAGCAACTACTTTACTTAACTTTCCACTTACTTTTTTAAACCATCTCCATTTCTTTTTCTTTTTTTTCTTTATATTTTGGTTCCAGGTCATCCTACTTCTAACGTTCTTTGATTGTCTTTCTATCCCATTTGCAACTTTATTCATAAGATAAGTTTATTTAAGGAGCTCCATCTCTAATATTTGCAACATCTATATGCCCTGAAAATTAAAATTATTCTCACAAACCCATTGACTATCGATAGCTTATTTAGTTTCAAAGACTGTTCGGACCCATTAGTGATCTCGTATGTAACTTATAAGTTTACTTGTCCTCTATGCAATCGAGGAACCTATATAAGATCCACACATAGGTTACTTAAGGCCCGAATCGACAACCATAGAGCTATCAGCTATCGTACTGGCATTAAACTTTAAAATTCCGAATTTCCTAACATCACGGTCATTCTGGTAAATATAAAAATATTTAGTTCGGTGCAAGGATTTTAATGTTTTGGGCAGAGCCTCCAGCCACCAGCTTTCAATAATCAAAGAATCAGTGTTCATTCAAAAATATATTAACTAGTCCCTCACTAAACAGGCATCCCAGATCTCCACCTATTTATCTTTGGTGGACTGTTAACATCTTTTCCGGTTCCTGGTCAATCCTTCCTCTGCCTAAACACTCAACAGTTGGTCCTTGCTCACATTTTTAGCTGTTTCAGCCTTATTATTCGTAACTGTGCATAGCTTAATATTTTTTTCTTGTCATATTATTGTACTAATTAGGTTTTATTACATTTGTAGCTTGATAATGAGGGCTGCTAGTTGGCTTCAAAACGTTCCAATAGAATAAATATAAATTCCTTGACTTCCTTCTCGACAATCAACCTCGGAGATGTGGATTGGCCTCAAGCTCCACCTCGACCATATCGAGCTCTCCTTGAATTGGTCAGAGCTGCTGTGGGCCTAGGAGGAGGATCTTAATCAATGACAACCCAAGGCGGACTCTGCCACTACCGAGGACGAGGTCACCTATCTTGTTAAGGACAGCTACCTCCTTGAGAGGGGTGTACTATACCACATATCTTGGGACCCCTCTGTGCCCACCCACATCATAAATAAGCAGATTGAGGTGCCAAAGCCACTCCAGAAGGAGTCCTAAGATTAGCACACGATGGCCTCGGAGGCCACTTCGTCATCTCACAGACAAACAGTCTGTTGCAAATAAGTTCCACTGGCCTGGGCATTGTGAAGTAGTAAAGCAATTTGTCAGCTCCTGCCCCACATGCAAGGTCATGGGCTGCCCCAATGAAGTCGTTCTGTAGGCTCCATTGAGAAATATTTTGTCAGTGATCATCACTTCAGGGAGGTATGAATCGATTGCTGCTCCCCACCAGGAAGGATAGAGAAGAGGCACAGGAACCAGTATTGCCTCACAATAACTGCCAGGTTTACCCGGTATCTTGAGGCCATCCCAATCTGCAGTACTGCCTCAAAGAAATGCCATCAAGGGTCTGGTCACCATTTTTTTTTTTTTTTTTTTTTTTGCTTTTTTGGTTTCCCAGATAGGTGATAGGTGGCATTTTATGGCTTGCGAGTTCCTACGCCATTTAAAGGCTTCATTCATTATTTGAGAAGACTGAAATGCAAAGTAAAACGAATGGCTAAATTTAAATTTCACACATCACCATGGATCAGTCTGCTCTTGAGTTGTATGTCTGCTATTTTTCTTCACTAACTGAGGAACCCACACATATTCCTGGTAATAGACTACACCTTATATTCACAGATGTTCCAGTTATTGTCAAGTCCAAGGTTTGCAAATATATGGGTGTCATGGTAATTGCTTTATAGCAAGGAAAGATAAGTTACAAGAAAGGAAAATGCATTTTCTTCAAGTAGGTCTGCAGCAAAGAGGCATTCGTGCACGTGTTGGAGGTGTCTGTTCTCATGATTGTTCTAGAATTGTCAGGTGAGGTATGGATCTCGACAGGCACCGACGTATCATGAGAAATGCCACAATTTCTGATGCAATATTTGGGTTGTTTACACATTACCAGGCCAGTTTCCCGGGCTGCGCGACACCCATATCCATCCGCCACGGTAAGTAGTCACTACGACCTCGGGTGGCATTTCACCTCTCACGACCTAAACCCATCGAACATTCGAAACATGGTGCGAACATTAAAAAAAGGCAATATGTCTTCTATAACACCTCACCCAGCCCCCATTGCTTTCGCTACTGCAATTCCCATTACAATATCACACTTTATTACCATGGGTGACGATGTAGGCGTATTCCGTAATTATTTACCAACAGTTTTGGGAGCCAAGTTCCAATTTCCCGGGCCGCACGCCATTAAAACAAGCATGGCGGCTCCTACGCGCCACGAATATTCAAAACTGTATCCTATAAAAACCTCAGCAAGCCCCCATTGCCTTTGCTTCTGCAAATCCCGTTACGACATCGCACTTTATTTACACGGGTGACGATGTAGGCGTTTTCCGTAATTATTTACCTACAGTTTTGGGAGCCAATTTCCAATTTCCCGGGCCGCACGACACCCAAATCCAACCGCTGCGCTAAGTAGTCCCTTTGAACCCAGCATGGCCTTTTTCACCTGGCATGACCCCGCGAGGTTTCAAACCAGTCAACATGGCATCTCCGGTCACATCACACCCGTCCCTCATTGCTTTTTTGGTTGAAAGTCTGGTTACTTTCAGTATCCTTTATACTTTATGTCAAGACATTGATGTACTACGTACATGTCTTTTCAAAAGCGGACTATTGGGCGATTTCAGTGGAACTTGTGACAAGTGTAAAGTGGAAACCGTCAGCCTCGTTAAAGAAGAAGACAGTTTCATGTGGCGCTGCAGCTTACACACGTGTCGTAAAAGGATTTCGATACGGACCAGCTTTTTCTTCTCCTGCTCACACCTTGATTTCGGCACAATCCTCCAATTAATTTATGGCTGGATCCACGAGCTACCACAGGCCTTTATGAAAATGACTCTTCACATCGGTTCACCTAACACCATGGTGGACTGGTATAATTTCTGCCGGAAGTCTGTATCGACATTTTGGTTCAGGACAATCGCAGAATCGGTGGACCCGGCCACATTGTTGAAATGGACAAGTCAAAGTTTGGCAAACGTAAATTCAACAAAGGTCGGCGTGTTGATGGTTGTAGGGTTTTAGGTGGAATACACCGCGAAACAAAGGACACGTTTTTCCAAATCGTTCAGGACCGATCGGCCGAAACCCAGCTTCCCATCCTCATTGAAAATATTTACCCAGATTCAATCATTATTTCAGACTGTTGGAAATCATACACAACGCTAAGTAAGCACTTTAAAGAGCACTTAAATATCAATCACTCTTTACACTTCGTTGATCCAACAGACAAAAACATACACACCAACTCTATCGAATCTACGTGGCTGGTTTTAAAAAGAAACATTTTGCCACAGAGTGGTACGGTGAAATCTCTGTACCCTTCGTATTTTTCTATGTATTGCATTAAAAAACGATACTTTAATAACAGTGGTTGCCTGTTCAAAACATTCCTCGACCTCATTAAATGCACTTACCCATTAAAGAAAGTAGAGGCAGCGCCAAGGAATATCCGTCCTTTGTCCCGCAGTACTCCTCAACCTCAACAAACTCGTGACCGAGGTGTTCAAACTGAAATGTCGATGCTAGACGTCCCGCCCCCATTCAAAACGCCCAGAATCGTCCTACCAGAATTCTCCCTCTCTGACATGGAAGATTTTCAAGTGTAAGGTAAGTGCAATAATGTATTTAGGGTAGTTTACGGGTAGTTTACATCCTAAGTGCGGTTAGGTTGGTTTCTTTGGTTAGGTCAAAACCTTCGTTATCACTGGGACAGATGGTGGATTGTCCATAGTTAGACTGGCCAGCCACGCGGCTAGGTTGGTCGGCCCACTGTAACCCCTGTGGCTAGCGCGCGCAGTAGGGTGTGTCAATTTTCTTAACTTGTGAAAAATCAAATTTGGTTGTGCAATTATTGTGCCTTTTTCCTCCTAAATGTGAGATATGTATGCCAAAATAAATTCAAATAACCCTACCCTACATCAATTTTATCCAAAAGTTTCATTATTATTTGGGTTACTTTTTCGAAAACAAAATTCCATGGACAGAAGGAACTATACGGATAAAAACTCATCAGTGACATCATACACCTTCTGCACCATTCAGTGTTGAACAGTTGGGCTAAAACTTAAGGGACTGTGTCAAAAAGCAGTTCAGGTATCACTTGGAAAAGGAGACTTGGCAAGGAAAAATGCCTTTATACACACACTTTTGTGAGTTTGAGCTGCAAATGTTTCATGGCTCTGTGTTCAAAAACAGATTGTTCTCCCTCTTATAGGAGAGAAATTCATTCCCACATTGATTGCTGTTGCCCTTGTGAAATGATACCTGTTTTAGAGCTAGATTTTATGAGGTCACAGAGTATATGGCAGAAGGAAGGAACTTGTCAGACAGAGGGAAGAAAAGAAAAGAATAAAGAATGAAGAAGTCATGCGAAGAGAAGAACAGCATTGCCAAGATGTTTATCAGTTGTTTGAGGGTTCTTCTGAAGAAAATGAATTATTGTCAGATGATAGTTCTAAAGTGACTTCTGAACCTTTGCCAAAGAAAGGCAAATACAACGCAAGAGACATTTCAAACTTGCATTAGCTAGTATTCGACACCACACTGGACTCTGTGAGGCTGTGGAAATTGCAACCACCGCTTGGGCAGATGCAGGCCTCATCAGTCAAAGGGATTCATCCTTGGTTATAGATCATAATAACATTAAAAGAGCAAAACAAAAAATAATGAATGAGATATCTGATCAGCAAGAAAAAGAATAAAGGAAGGCGGACACTCCTGTCTTTTGTTTGATGGAAAAATGCATGAAACCAAAGTTCTGCGATAAGTAGAGAGAATAAACAGCAAATTTCCAAGTCTAATCAAAGAACACTCACTGTCTGTTCTGAGCCTGGTGGTCAGTTTTTGTTTTGTTCTACGCCTAAAGCTAAAGTGGAAGGGAAGAAACTTGCAGAGATAATAGCTGATAACATATAATGGCTTCAAGAGAGAGGAGTTGAAAATTCACTGCAGGTTATTGGTGGAGATTCAACTTCAGTGAAAACTGGCTGGAAGGGACATGTAATCAATTATATAGATAAAAAAACTTGTACAAAGACTTGTATGTGATTTACATATATGTGAGCTGCCTCTTCGTCACCTCATTCAGGAACTTGATGGTCCTACAAAAAGCCATAATAAGTGGTCAGGTCCACTCGGCAACAAGCTGGATGACACAACACACCTAGAAATAAATGAAAAATATCCGAAGGTTGATGTAGGTCCTCCCATTCCAGTGTTACCCGAAGAAGTTGTCAAAGACCTCAGCACAGATCAGCCCCACGCTTATCATATTGCTCAAACATAAGTTTTCGGTGGTCATCGCCACTCGTATCTGCATACCCCCACCCAAAAACCCCGGATTCCCAATGGGGTCCCCCTTTACCCTTTCGCTTTAACTTTCGGAACTACTTTCTTTGTTATTGCTTTGGTATCGCCGCCATATTGCTTTTGCTGTTCTTCCGCCGATTTCGGTCGGCGGGCGGGTGGGCCCGCCAATCTGTAAGCGCTCCCAATATTTCTTCGAGATCCTTCTAAAGATTTCTTGTTGTCTCGGGAGTCTGTGATGTTCATGCTCCGGCCCCCATAGGCCCCGCCCCCAGGTCACCATATATGTACTACTGACGAAGTAGGAGAGATCAGAGATCATCAGTGAGAGACCAGCAGAGATCATCAGAGAGAGATAAGAGAAGAAGGAACAGACGAAGGATTTGAGAGGTAGAAGGCGTATGAGAGTTTCGTCGGATTCGGGTCAAGTCATCCAGTTAGAGAGAACAACAGAGGTTTTCCGACGTTGAGCAAGCCTTCAGAGAAGAAACGTCCTACAAGAGGTTTCAAGGAGTTCCTGTTCTGCGAGTATCAAGAGTAGACATGGTTTTCTGCAATACGGAGTCAAAAAGACGTCTGCAGTTATACTTTCATTTGGGAAGACATCACTTCGAGCATTGATTTCCAACAGATGATAAACTTACCAGCAAGTATTTTCATCACCTTACTGTATCCCCAGTTCATGCAGTGTTAGATTTTACCTTTTTTAATAAAAAGGAGAAACCATTCTGCATTTATCTTTGTTAGTAAGCTTGTAAATAAACCTTTGTTATGTTTGTATATCTTTTTATATTCGTATCCCCAGTTTCAACTGTTGGTGTTGAATTCATTTTGTTTATTTTAATATCGAACTTTGGAGCAGACCTCTCGGGGTCCGTAATAATGGGCACTTCAGATCATTGTGGCATCGAGATGGACATATCTGTACCAATCAGTATACTCTTAATGCTATCATTGGAAAAATGGTCTGGCTGAAATCTTGAGCCAATTGTGATCACATTGTTGAAGCTTGTTAGATGAAATATCATAACTTCAGCCAAAAAAGAAGTTAAATGAAATACTGATGGTTATTTCAGAAAGGTATATCATCTAATTCAACATATAGAGACAAGATAATTCAAGTGAAAATTATAGCATTTTTGTTGAGTCACGTTATGCTATGAATAAAAATGCCATGCAACTGAAAGAAATTCCAATAATTCATTGAAGAGGTTACTTGACGGGATTACTCAGCCTCGTCTATGGTGGACCAAATTGGCATCATGTATCTTTGTGTCAGGCTTAGCTTCCATTCCTTATCTACTAACAGATGATAGTAGATTGGTTATTGACCCTGGAAAGTCAAACCTCTAAATTGAAAGCGCACCAGGTAATGGGGTACCGTATATGCTATTGCTTGTTTTTAATACGCTTGTTACATTGGGTAATGATTTTTTTCTTTTTGATTCTTTTGTCTAAATTAACTTCAAGATGTCTACAACTAGGTTATACTCAATAAGAAAACTAAAATAACTTATTGATTTTTTCATTAAATGATACCTGAAAACATTTTGAAATTTTGATACACCACCACTCTGGGGGTCCTGTGGGCCATTGTAATTGTTATTAGACGAAGGAGAAGACACTGCAGACGAAGTGGATTTCCAAGGAGTTCATCAAATATCAAAGTAACTGTTGGTTCCATAGAAACCTCTTGGGGAGGATCTGCAATCGTAGCTGGTAGAATGTCCTCATTTTCAAGGTCATATTCTTCTTCATGGGATCTAGTTACCTCTATATTTAGCTAAACTTCATCCTCTAAATCACTCCCAAGGTCCTTAGTGGTGAATAACTTGATCATAATCTACTCTTCAGATAAAATTTTCTGGCCATGATCGAAACTGAAACATTAGGAAAATTGGTAAAATCTAATACATCAATATCAAGCCTAAAAACAATATACTGTTTGCATTATGTTGCCAAATCTTCTATCAACGTCCACAATAAGCATAAACACTATATTCACAGAAATAAACCCATTATAATCAATATTGTAAACCTTGTGAAAATAGATCACTGTAACTTGGTGAACGGGTAGTGCATACGCTACAAGAAAAAGTTCAAATGGCGATTTCCACAAAATGGTGATAGATAGGATGATGACAGTTGTTGCTTCGGCAGTGTCTCTCATGTAACTGACGGTGCTGAGTAAATATCTGCTCATACGCAAAATCCAAGCGGTGCAGAAGCAAAAATGTGGTTCTGCACACATACACAGTTGCATATTGGATACCTGTTTACCTTACCAGAATTCTGCTATATAAGTATATGATTCTAAAGGATTGTTAGCTAATAGTCAGTATTCGTAAAGGTAGTACCAAGGTACTTGCAATACTCTTTCAGACTTGACATGTCAAATGAAAGAGAACCTTCATAAGGGTTTGAGTGTAGAGTGATTCAAAAAGATTTTTGAGCTATTTTCGATGTAGTAAACGACAAGGAACTTATTTACAAACTTCAGAATCTTGGAGGCATGGATATATTTTTGAATTACTTCAAGATATCCTTACAGGTAGGCAGGAGTGAGTTGCTGTGGATTGGATCTTTAGAGAAACAAGACCTATTGTGTCAGGAGTTCTACAGGGTAGTGTTCTTAGATCACCGTTATGGTTAGTGTGTAAAAGTGATAAGGCTGTTGGCCTGGAAAGCAAGATTGTTTAGGATGCCGATGATGCAACAGTTTTGGATGTCATAAAGTCTCCACTTTTCAGAAATGAAGCTTCCATCAGTCTCAGTCGGGAACTGGACCGTGTCATTGAATGGTGTAGTCAACAGGAAATGAGGCTGAACTCTAATAAGACGAAAACACTATTGATTAGTAGATGTACAGTTTTTTTACCCCATCCTCCCCTTCAGGCGGATAGGAATCTGTTTGATTAGGCCGAAGCTTTAACTATTTTCGATGTAACTACTGACTCACATCTCACTTTAAAAGAAAAATCTAATCAAAGTTTCAGAAAATGCTGTATGGAAGTTAGTTAACGTCAGTGATGCTTCATGTATTTATGACTGATAGAATCAATTGTATATTTTTTAGGTAATTTTTCCTTCCTTTACTAGAATACTGCTCGCCTGCTTCTGCTAGATATTTATCTTCTTTTGATGGAAGGTTCGTGATTGTAGGTGTCTGTATCCTTATATTAGCCGTTAAGACTTGGACCATTCATGGAAGGTCCCTTTTCTGTATTTTAACAGAAATCTTTTACATTCACACTCGATCCCTGATCCCCTTTTCCGGCCGAGAGCAACCACATACGTTGAACAGCAGTACAAATATGCAGTACATGTTCCTCGCTGTCGAACTTCACAGTTACATAGGTCCTTGATTCCTCACACTGCTGGACTGTGGAACAGCTTGCCAAGGTATTTCGTGCCACTGGAACTTAAGAAATTCAAGTGAAAATGTAATTCATTACTACCCTAATACAATTATCCTTATATTTTAAGAAATTACTTATATTTCTATCTGTTTATTAATTTGTTGAATTATTAATTTTTAAAAACTGCTATCTTCTGTTGCATTTCCCATCACTTTTTGTTATTCCCTTATATTGAACACCATTATTCTTTGGAAGCTCGAATCTCAAGTCAATGTCCTTTGTGGGCTTGAATAATAAGAGTAGGCATTTATTTCTTCCCTCTCAGCGTTTTCATTCAGTTTTTTTTTCAGTCAATATATTCCATTTTCATCAATGTGCACTGAACATTTAATTATCAATTATACAATTTTTTCCTTATCTTTCTCTTATCATTGTTGCCTTTTTATGTCACAACTAATCCAATAACAGTCGCCCCACACCTCGCCGAAAAGTAACTTTTCCCATCCCAAACCGCCCAGGCAAGACCGCTCGCTAAAAATGCAGACACAGAAATATGTCTTCTTTTGGTAGCATATTGTGAGTATATTTTGTAGTTGAACGAGTAGTTTATAATATGATAATATTAATAATGGTGAGAGCATAGCCAGACCTTTTACCTAAGTAAGTAATCAAGTGCTTCCTTGATGATTTTCATGGCTTCATTGTACAAACCGCTCATATTCTGACACCTTTCCCTGTTCCTTTCCCGAGCTAAAAGGCCGATCTTCACCACCCCATCCCTTCTTCCTTCCATCTCGTGTTCCATCCACTTGCAAAGGCTCCCATCCCCAGCAACACCTTTATTTCTTTGCCTCCTCTCAACTTCGGCCTAAAAATTAATTCCTGCCATCCCAAAGAATTCAGAACAAGGTCAAGGTAAACCATAAAAATAAAGAGCAAAGGAAATAATTAAAACTCTTCCTTAATATTTATTCGGTGACAGTTCTTGTTAAAGTTGAAATTGTCTTCACGAGTTGGATGTCTGAAAGAGTATCTTCACAATATGCTACCAAAAGAAGACATATTTCTGTGTCTGCATTTTTAGCGAGCGGTCTTGCCTGGGCGGTTTGGGATGGGAAAAGTTACTTTTCGGAGATGTGTGGATTATCATTATTATTATTATTATTATTATTATGATTTTATTATTATTATTATTAGTATTATTATTATTATATTAGTTATTATTTATTTTATTTATTTTATTTTATTTTTTTTTGCTCTATCACAGTCCTCCAATTCGACTGGGTGGTATTTATAGTGTGGGGTTCCAGGTTGCATCCTGCCTCCTTAGGAGTCCATCACTTTTCTTACTATGTGCGCTGTTTCTAGGATCACACTCTTCTGCGTGAGACCTGGAGCTACTTCAGCATCTAGTTTTTCTAGATTCCTTTTCAGGGATCTTGGGATCGTGCCTAGTGCTCCTATGATTATGGGTACGATTTCCACTGGCATATCCCATATTCTTCTTATTTCTATTTTCAGATCTTGATACTTATCCATTTTTTCCCTTTCTTTCTCTTCAACTCTGGTGTCCCATGGTATTGCGACATCAATGAGTGATACTTTCTTCTTGACTTTGTCAATCAACGTCACGTCTGGTCTATTTGCACGTATCACCCTATCCATTCTTATACCATAGTCCCAGAGGATCTTTGCCTGATCGTTTTCTATCACTCCCTCTGGTTGGTGCTCGTACCACTTATTACTGCATGGTAGCTGATGTTTCTTGCACAGGCTCCAGTGGAGGGCTTTTGCCACTGAATCATGCCTCTTTTTGTACTGGTTCTGTGCAAGTGCCGGGCATTCGCTTGCTATGTGGTTTATGGTTTCATTTTTCGTATTGCACTTCCTACATATGGGAGAGATGTTATTTCCGTCTATTGTTCTTTGAACATATCTGGTTCTTAGGGCCTGATCTTGTGCCGCGTGATCATTCCCTTCAGTTTCCTTCTTTAGCTCTCCCCTCTGTAGCCATTGCCATGTGTCATCGCTGGCTAGTTCTTTAGTCTGTCTCATGTATTGTCCGTGCATTGGTTTGTTTGTTATGCCGTCCTCTGTTCTGTCTGTCATTCTCCGGTCTCTGTATATTTCTGGGTCTTCGTCTACTTTTATTAGTCCTTCTTCCCTTGCACTCTTTAGCCACTCGTCTTCACTGGTTTTCAGATATTGCCCCAGTGCTCTGTTCTCGATGTTGACGCAGTCCTCTATACTTAGTAGTCCTCTCCCTCCTTCCTTTCGTGTTATGTATAGTCTGTCCGTATTTGCTCTTGGGTGTAGTGCTTTGTGTATTGTCATATGTTTCCTGGTTTTCTGATCTATGCTGCAAAGTTCTGCCTTCGTCCAGTCCACTATTCGTGCGCTGTATCTGATTGCTGGCACTGCCCATGTATTTATGGCTTTTATCATATTTCCAGCATTGAGTTTTTACTTGAGTATCGCCTTGAGTCTCTGTATATATTCTTTTCTGATCGTATCCTTCATCTCTTGGTGTTTTATATCCCCTCCTTCCATTATTCCCAGGTATTTTGTATCCTCTCATCTATGTGTTTGATGTTGCTCCCATCTGGTAGCTTTATCCATTCAGTTCTCGTTACTTTGCCTTTTTGTATGTGACTAAGGCGCATTTTTCTATTCCAAACTCCATCCTGATGTCCCCAGATACAATCCTTATTGTCTGGATTAGGGTATCTATTTCCTTGATGGCTCTTACCATACAGCTTCATGTCGTCCATGAACATCAGATGGTTGATTCTGTTGCCTCTTTGTTTTCTTGAGTTGGTACCCGGCATCCATCTTCTGTAGTACTTTTGTCATGGGAATCATGGCTACTACGAAGAGTAGTGGGGACAGTGAGTCGCCCTGGAAGATCCCTCTCCTGATATTAATAACCTCTGCTAGTCTTATTCCAGAGCTTGTAAGTATTGTATTCCAGTTGCGCATTGTATTTTTGAGGAAGCTGATGGTATTTTCCTCTGCCCCATATATTTTCAGGCATTCTATTAGCCATGTGTGTGGTATCATGTCGAAGGCTTTCTTATAGTCTATCCATGTCATGCTTAGGTTGGTTTTCCTTCTCCTACTGTTCTTCATTACCATTTTATCTATCAGGAGCTAGTCTTTTGTGCCCTACACTTCCTTCTGCAGCCTTTCTGTTGGTGGGGGCGGGATGGTTTTGTTTGTCTCCTCTAGGTACTTGTATAGCCTTTCACTGATGGATAACCTGTTAGTAACTTCCCCATTATTGGTAGGCAGGTGATAGGCCTGTAGTTATCTGGCTATATTTTTTTTCCCTTACTCTTGTCTTTTTGTACTAAGGATGTTCTTCCTGTGGTCATCCATTTGGGTGCATGGTGATTTGAGATACAATGCTGGAGTTGTTCTGCTATTCGTGAGTGTAGGGCCTTGAAGTTTTTGAGCCAGTATCCATGGACTTCATCGGGACCTGGGGCTTTCCAGTTTGGCATTTTTCTTTAGTTGGTGTCTGATTGTGTCTGTGTGTGATCTCTGTAAATCTTTGTGTTTTTATCTCCCTGTTTCTTCTTCCTTGACTTCCTGGAGCCATGTTACATGTTTGTTGAGTGATACCGGATTGCTCCATATGTTTTCTCAGAGTCTCTTACTTGGTTCGGCTTCAGGAATTTCTGGGTTGTTATTATTATTATTATTATTATTATTATTATTATTATTATTATTATTATTATTATTATTATTATTATTCATTATTATTATTAGTTGTAGTTGAGATTTTTATTAAAATTATAATAATCGAAGAGGAACAAAGTTCAAAGTAGACCTCGTTAGGATGTGGAAAAAAATTAAGAAAAGGCAAGCTAGCTTGAGTATACTCTCATGGAATAGCTTTCAGTCGACAGGAATAAGAAGAATATTCGTAAAAGGTGAGGTTAAAAAAAGGCATAGCTGTAGCACTAGTACTTCTAGTACTACTTTACTACTAGCTACTCTTACTTGAAGTTTCTCCAAATGGAATTAGGCATCTAAAAGGGTACCAAGATATAATTTAAGCATATTAGCTTTAAATATAATTGGAAAAAATGAAAGCTGTGTCCCACTCAAAGTTCTGCAGAAAGCATATTATTATTCATAAATGCATTTTACTTTATAACAAAGAATTACACAGAGTTAAGACCAAGTAAAATAAGGACTAAAATCGTAAATATCTCAAAGCAAATTTTTGTGTGTGTGTGCGTGCTTGCCTTTTTTTCTCTCTCTCTCTTACAGGGAACCATGCTCAATCTTGGCCAATCTTACCCCGTGTTTTAACCCTAATTAGGAATGACTTGATCACTTATTCAGCGGTAATATAAAACCTGAAACCTGAAAAGTAAAGATATATGTCCACTAATTCTCTCTCTCTCTCTCTCTCTCTCTCTCTTCTCTCTCTCTCTCTCGTCTCTCTCTCTCTTTTCCCCAAACTCAGAGAAAATTCTTTCCCGAAAAAAAAAAAACTCGTGAACGTATGTAGTTTGTTCGAATGTTGGCGGTTGTAGACGCTGACAAAATCATTAATAGTTTTTTCTGCTTTTGACTTAAACAATTGTATTGGTAGCGCATTCTCTTGAATTCAACAAATTATTCCAGTAAATCCTCCTAACGTTCTTTTACAAAATCTCCTGCCATTGAAGATAATTGTTCGTGTTTCTTGCAGATCAACGTCCATTGAGAAGTTCCTAAGAAACATTGCGACATTTTACCATTAATTCCCTTGAGCGCTTTTTTCATTTTCTTTTTAAAAGGACGTGCGAACGCCAGACTTCACTCTTGATTTGTTTGTCCTCCATTAGGAGAAAATCTGATGAAGCATTTTTCATATCATTTTCCCTCTGGCAAAGGTCCAGTAATTTAACTTGAAGAATGGCTTTGAATGGAGGGAACCCATTCTTGCAAAGAGAGAGAGAGAGAGAGAGAGAGAGAGAGAGAGAGAGAGAGAGAGAGAGAGAGAGAGAGAGAGTTTCAAGGAATTACGAGGCTTATTATGTCTCAAAGACTTGTTAGTCTATCCGAAGAGACATCGTGTGCTC
>NC_087220.1:14323722-14345179 GCF_015104395.2 Macrobrachium nipponense | reverse complement strand
GGATCCTATCCATCTTTTCAAAATAATCAACCTGACTATTAAATCCTGAACTTTTCAAATTTTAAAGAACGATCTAAGATCTCAAACTGAATCTCCAGCTTCAGCCGTCCCATATACTGGCCTTATTAAACCCCTAAGATCTTCCTAGGTCTTACAGTTTCTGAACTGATGGCTATGACAACGTTGCCCGACTTTCCCTCTATCCCAACTGAGTGTTGTGTATTAAATCTTGCATGTGAGATTCGCAAATCGAAGCTATTCTGTTCGACTGGTGCATTGTCGGCTGTTGTGATCCAGGGGGACCAGGAGAGCAATGCTTTCTAAAGCAAGATGTAACGGGATGAATAGTATTAAAGCCAATTATTTTAGCACCTGTCTCATTCCTCCTCCACCTCTGGCTACCGACCTTAATACTGGTGATGAGAAAAAGTAGCTGAATGGGAAAGATGGACGCTTTGGAAACGTAACAAATTAATTATTTGCAGTGGCTAATGTTAAGTGATTTCATTATATGGAAATGTATCGCCGTTAATAGCCCATTATGATAGCAGTGTGCTTAAGCATTGGGATTTTTGCTTACCCTTTTGATTTTTCATGTAGCTTACTTTAAGTTATGATAGCAGTATGCTAAACTATCGTGGTTGTCTTGTCGTTTTGATTTGTCAAGTAACCTACATTAGGTTAGGCTGTTTTTGCTTATGACAGTTTTGTCACATTAAGATAATTAGTCGTAGTAGCTTAGAGGTTGTATTACGGTACTAGCACGTAGCCTACTTAATGATTTGTGGATAATTACCTTATGTTTTTTATGTAATCATAAGCTTGATGGTATTGAAGTTGGTGGCCATGGCTACTCTACAGGTTGAAAAAATTATGCATGTAACCCTCTAAAATTTCTTTTGAATTGTGGTTGAGTTTAATGGAAGCAAATTTTGATTACATGTCTATAATTGACAATGTTGAAGAGAAGAATGTTCTTTTGGTCTGTTGATACTGAAGTATTTGCAGTTCTAGGTAATATATGTGCACCAGATTTGCTACAGACTAAAACATATGAATAGTTGTTAGTTTTGCTTAAGGCACATTATGATATTAAACCTAGCTACCACAGAAATTTAGTTGCTTTCCGGCAAAGAAAGAAAAAAGGAGAGAGTTCGAAAGATTTGTATGCTGATCTGGGCAAAAAATTCTGAAATTGGTATACAGTTTGATGCTCGATTGAGAGACCAGTTGTTTATGGCTTTAGAACATGATTTTTTTTTTTTTTTTCAATTTGCTTTCTGTAAACTTAGATTTAAAGTTCATGGCCTCTATTCAGAATTTTGAAAGGGGTTTGAATCTCGAGAAAGCTATTTTTCTGAGAAGTCGCTCCCTATGTAACATTGTGGATACCCTGATGATAATGTGAAATGTCGTTTTAAAGATAAGGTAAGCCATCAGTGTCAGAAAAGGGGCATTTAATTAAAGCAAGTTTGAACAGCTGTTGTAAGTAGTAGTAAAAATGATGTACAGAAAAATGGTCATAAATCTGCAATACATAAAAAGAAGGAAAGCGATAAAGCAATTGTTGAAACCGGGCAGATGAACTTATCAGTTACCACTGGTCATGCGATAAAATATGTAATTAAGGTGATAATTAGGGACCATATTGTTCCTTTTGAGGTTAATTCTGGTGGTGAAGTTAACCCTATAAGTGAAGATTGGCAATAATGTTAACATAAATACATTAGGTAAAGTTTCTGTATATGTTGCTTATAATAATTATAATGCCATTAAGATTTTTTATATTGTGGAAAAAAATTCAGATATTTATGGCAAAGATTTGATGGGTAAGATTGTTATTTACTTGGTGGGCATAGATAATTCATCTGAAGTAAATAAGACTGACAGAATTGTTCAGGATATGTTTGATAAATATGAGATGGATAATTCAGTTTGTCAGTATCCATTACCAACGATTGATGAATTATTACCAGAGATTGGTAAAGGGAAAATATTTTCCAATATTCATTTAAAAAATGCTTACATGAAAATACCATTGAATGAAGACAGCCAGAAGTACTTGGTAATTAATACCCCTGTTATTTTTCATAGGTTTATTGCTGGTTTATTATCAAATGTTCATGGCGTTGGTGTCTATTTATACATTACTGTAAGTTTGTTAAGAATTTTTCTAGTAAGTGTGATCCCTTGTATGAACTGTGAAAAAAAAGCACAAATCAGATGCAGTAAAAGTGAAGAAATTGCTTTTGAAACTATGAAAGAAGGTTTGGCTGAAAAACCATTGTTATGAAATTATGATGGAGACAGTTCATTGATTGTGGAAGTTGATGCTTCACCCATTGGAGTTGGTGGTGTTATGTTACAAAACGTTAATGGGAGGGAGATTCCTGTATATTTTGAGAGTAAATGACTTTCGTCAGCTGAAAAGAGCTATGCTCAGATTCATCGAGAAAGCCTTACATTAGTTTTTGTTTTAAATAGATTTAGATATTTCTTACTGGGTACAATGTTTGACTGACCACAAACCATTGCATGGCTTATTTGGTAAAGGATGTCAGATCCACACCAAGCCAATGCACATATTCAGCATTGGGATTTGCTGTTATCTCAGGCAGAGAGAATGTTGTAGCCAATGCACTTAGTAGGTTGCCTGTTAGGGGTGATATTGAGATCCATACCCCTGTTGAATATATTAAGCTGGTTGAAGTAGTACATTTTGTTGAACTTTCTTTTGAGGTTATACAGAAATGTACTAAAAAGGGTGAAACTTTAAATAAAATCCTTCAGTGTATTAAATTTGCTTTGTCTAAAGGGGATCAAAGATTGTCTGAGTACGGCGTCTTGAATGCTGATCTCAGTTTATATGATGATGCAATACTGTATAAAAACAAATTACCATACCCACTCTATTGAGGTGTAAAATGTTGGATAATTCACTAGGGTCATAATGGTATAAATATCATGGAAGCATGAAGCTAGGAAATAGGTTTGGTGGCCTAAGGTTGATCAAGATATTGCAGAGGTTACAAAGAATTTTCATATTTTTTATACTAATTACAAACCAAATCAAGCTCCTGTTCGTGGCCTTCACCTGGTAAAGCGTGGTCTAGATTACTCATAGATTATGGCAGACTGTATTTTCTAAGTTTATGGATGTCCATGTTACTTCTTCAATAACATCAATTGTTACATTTGAGTTGCTTAAGAAAACCTTTTCTAGTTTTAGTATTCCAGATGAGATTGTATCAAATAATGCTTCATATAACTCCTACTGACCTACACCATTTAACCATTCATAAAATTGATTAACTGGGGGAGCTATGAGGACTTTTCAAGGTTTGAAAAATATTTAGTGGATCTTTAACCATTAGCATATAGATTCTTGAACAATTAAAGTAAAAATTTACATTCTACTATTGGAAAGTCACATGCTGAACTATTGTTTGGTTTTCCTTTAAAACTACTGTTGAATCAGTTAAGGACCATTCTAAGAGAAATAGAGATTTGGAAGTTTTGTCAAATGAATTGTTCTCTCAGGAAACTCCTGAGTATAATGTTGGTGATGCAGTGTTTGCAAAAAAGTTTGGAAAAGGAGAGCCCCGGATTGAAGAAAAACTTCAAAAGTTTTAGGAGTAAAAACTAATCTTGTGCAAATTCATGATTTTGGAAATATGTTATGGATGAGACACCATGGTTAATTGCTGGCTAGATTTACTAGTGACCTTATTAATCCAACTAAATAATCGTTCTCACATTTTGTTTCTTCTAGTGATGTAGATGAATTTAGTAATTTTAATTGCCTTGCTGCCTCGGAAGGCTGTATAGAATATTCTTATTGATAATGATGTACCATGTGATATTCAATAAATCAGAGGGATGAATCATTTGTACCCTATACTCTAGTTTTAAGATCAATGAGAGTTGTTAAACCCCCGGATAGACAAAATTTTTAAAAGATTATTTTATGCTTATTGTTTAGTTTTATGTCTTATCTTCGGGGAAGGAACTGTTGTCCATTAAGCCTTGCATGTGAGAATGCGCATGACGAAACTCTACTGTTCGACTGGTGCATTGTGGGTTATTGTGATCCGGGGCGACCGGAGAGAGCCACTCTGTGGGCAACAAGAAGTAACGAGACGAATATCATTAAAGCCGAAGTTTTTAGCCGCTGTCTCATTCCTTATCCACCTCGGGCTACCGACCTTAATACTAAGGAAACCTTTTGCCTTATTCAGAGCTTCTTCGACACCTGGAATTTTCTTGGCAGCCAAGAAATTGGACCCTTCCCTCAATAAAGACTCAAGGGATTGAGAAAGAACGTCGTCAACCAACCCTGGGGATGGCTGGATCCTGGACACGCCTGTGGTGGATTTATGAAACAGGGTCTTCCTGTCTTCATCTTCGTCACCTCCCACCATACTGTCGAGATTAATAAAACTCCAAGACTCAACAACATGACCTGAACATCAAAAACTATTAGGAATTCCAACAGATTCCCTGGAGATGATGGGGAAGCCTCCCCCCCCCCCCCCCCCCCCCCCCCCCCCCCCCCCCCCCCCCCCAAAACAAAAAAAAAAAAAAAAAATCAAAAAAAAAAAAAAAAAAAAAAAAAATAAACTTACACCCTATTAGCTCCTAGTCATCCTGTCTCTCGCTCTAGTTTTAACAGGAACGATTTATGAGTCATAATTAGCAAGAGCAGTGAATAAGTTATTTTGAATTGACGAGTGAGTTGGAAATATTAATAGAATTTACTGATCAGTTCTCAGATAATGACAATGAAGTTCTTGTAAACAAAATACTTCTTCGTTTAATTGTTGCTTATTTAAACAACATCCATTGATGTAACGCTGCCAGATTAATTGATATATTGGTAATTCTTTACAGGAAAATTTACTCATGATCAAGATATGAAATAACACTTCAAATGTTTGTACTCTGAGATACTATGTATTAGATTTTATATTTTTATTTGAAATGTAACATTCATCAAAAATAAAATGGATTTAAATATATCTTCTACGTTGGTAATATGAAAACTGCATTTTCTACATTTTCATTGATATTTATGTTATGAATGGAAATATTAAAATTATATTCCCTCGACTGCCACGAATCTTCCGCAGTTCTTTTATTATTTGATTTTTTTTTTCACAGCATTCAGTTCACATTGATATTTACTTGTTTTCACTCTTGAATCAAACTTAACTAGATTTAAATTAAGACCTAAATCCTTATAACATCTTCTAAAGCGCGAACTGTATAGAGTATAATAAAAGCTTAATATTTGTAGAATATAGGTGTAAGAGGAAAACGATGAGCTTTTGTGTCTAATGAGAGAGATCAAGAATAACAGGGGAACATCAACAGGAGAGCATAAAAAAAAACTGTAAAAAATGGATAATGAACCTTTAAATGCAACCAGTCCTCTTTTCATTAGTGGACCTGAAAATATATGTTCTTCAGTTGCAAGATCTCTAAAACAATATACTAACAAAGGACGTAATACTGTTCACATATTAACTCTGTAATCTTAGACTTGAATAAGTTTAGGAAGTCTACGGTCTCAACCGGCCAAGGAATGCGCCTCCATAGCGTTAAGAATTTACCAACTTTAAAATATATAACATTCACTAAATTCAGAGGTAAAATTGCTTGTAAGTTGCTTTAGAAAAAAAAATTACTCTATTAACATACTATGTCAACATTTTAAACAGGTTTTAAAAGTAGTTTATCGAGGAAAATAGCAAAATAGATATTAAAAAGCTGAAAGACTGAATGTGAAATTCAATCTGCAAAGCATTAATATCCCATTTGACAAATATCGCAAGATAACGGAATGAACCATTTTGTCTTATAACCTTATAACGAATACAGCGCGGGTCGACGACTCGAGAATAACGCAGTTCCTGATACTCATAACGATGGATCCATATCAGCAATGCTTTCGTCAATCGTTTAGAAGTATAAAAATATTTTACCCCAAACCCTTAACTATTTACAACTGATTGTGGAGTCTTTTTTACAAGACAATCAGAAATGTTACCAAGTTATACACATTTTCTCTAATAATTTATTTAATTTCTTTTTGTAAAATTAGAATTACAGCTCACACAGTATCATAACAGATATGAACTAAAATCAGAAACAAATTCTCAGTATATTTGCTGTAAATATCAATGAGATTTTTTTATACATGCATGTTTTTTTTCTAATATTCTTTTCTCAGGTTTTTTTAACTAATATTTCTTTGCAAAATTACAATTACAGCTGACATGACACAATAAAAGATAAAAAAACACAACTAACAGCAATCCTTGGGGTGTATTTATGCGCAAAGAATAAGACATCATAGAAGAAAGAGAAGTTGATCATAACTAACCTTATGAGCCTGCGAGCTTTAGTTGCCGAGAGTTATGTATTTATAGCCTATGCAATGAGCACAATTTGGAAAACCTTCTAGAACAGTCCTTACACTTTTGAAAGCACTGTCTGAAGACAAAAAATTGACCTGCCATTTCATATTACATTCGAGAACCATTTCACATCATTAGAAGTTTTGGTTGAATCGAAACCCCGTGGTTGAGATGCTACGGGAATAATTCGGTCCAATCGCATTTCCTAAACAATGTAATGTCAAGCCAGTGGACATCATGAAAAAGGAACCAAGAGGATCCTATTCAGTGGCCCAAGTTCAAAACGATGGAGACAGCTTGATACTGGTTCGATGGAGAGACAACAACGTTGTGACAACGGGGTCTTCTATTTATGAATCTCCTACTGTTGAGCCTATTGGAGGGTATTCTAAATAGCCAGGATGTAGAATCCAAGTACTACATTGACCATGTGCCGTAAAGAAACGTGAATTTATGGGAGGTACTGATCGCCAAGATCAACAAGTTAATAACTACAGAGCAACAATGCGTAATAAGAAGGTTCAGTTTTCAATTGCTTGGTTGACATGTCTGCTTGGCTATTGGATATCATGCAGGCACAAAAAATGCAATAACCTTTTAGAATTTCGTCGTTGTATTGTGAATTATTACCTGTTACATTTAGGATTTCAGGTAAAATGGAGGGGACGAAAATCCGTCGGTCCTCCAGGTGTCGACCGTCAAGATTGTTTCCTTGCTCGAAATGAAAACAGTGCACGTCGACGTTGTGCGCAATGTGGATCAAGATCAGTATATGGATGTCTCAATTATGTGACAAGGGGATGTGTCCAGATTGTTTCGTAACATTTCACATACGACATGAAGAGAGCTACGGGCTCAAATGGTGATTTGACAAGTTTCTCAACCCTAATTTTCTTCGATAATTATTTGGGTTGGTTGAATATAAAGGAAAAAGATGTTTTCTTTATGCTAAATTTAACAAATCATTAATATTTCACCTTTACATTTTGCCAAATTAATGACCAACCAATGATGCTCAGTTCAGAAATAAACTGATGCCTAGTGGTTGAGATCTCAACCAACTTATATCTCTAGTTCTAATTAAAGTATAAAAACAACAGTCATCGTTATTTACCTCTAAGTTAGAGTATTCATTTACTGAAATATAATCCAAATACAAGACATTTTAATGCAGGAGCAGAAGTGTTAAGGGAACAAACTCATCACTTTTAAAAATGAAGTTTTACATAGTTCTTGCTCCTCACTGTCGCTTACTCTCTTGCTGTCATGGCAGACTACTGATTCTATATTAAAAGGTAACTCGCATGGAATATTTTTTTATGAGGAAGTAAACGGCTTCTCGTTTCTCGCATGAATGAAGTTTATCATTTTTTTTATGTTATTCGTCCTATTCTTCAGCAAATCTGCCGTATTGTATCAAGAAACAAAGCATCTAGTATTTTTCATCTCTCTCTCTCTCTCTCTCTCTCTCTCTTTCTCATTAAAAACGATTATTTGTCTTCCAGTAATGTTTACGAGTTCAAACCTATTGTTCCAAATATACACCGAATGCAACTGCAGTCTCGTAAATTCACCAGTTTTAACTAATGTGATACAAAACGAATAAGTCCTCGCGTTTTAGGAGACTGTATCGTTGTTTTCTGTTTTCAGTTAATAAAAAAAAATACACGAGGCTGGGGGAGATTCCAATTTAAAGAAGTGGTTGTAATGGTTCCATCGAGTTTCATTTTGCTTCCAATATCTAGTTTTCTCGTGCCCCACAAAAAAAATGTTTTGGAAATTCACCCATTTGTGTTTGTAAGTGTTTTTAATTTCAGCTGAGGACCCTCCTTAAAGGACGCGAATCGTTCCGATTTTCCTGTATCGATTTCATTCAACAAGGGATTTAAAGGATTTGGATTATTGAAGTTCCGCAGTCAGTCTCTTTCATCTTGAGTTGAAACTGATATTGTTGATAGTAAAGAGAATATCCAAATCCTAAGAAGATAATTTTCAAGTTGCAAGATAATTATTTATTTCTGAATGTTACTACAGTAACTGATAGTTAAGAAGGGTACCATGAAAATACTTAATTTTATGACTTCCAGTGTTTAGACAATTGAAAATTATAGAAGTATAAAAATTTTGATTGAAAATGTTCAAGGAAATTAAAATATAATGGAAAACAATCGGTTTTAAATAGAGAGGAACATTTTATTTCCAAACTAAACGCACGTGAACTCATCTCTGTAATGGGAAACTGCTTTTATAATGCAATTGCAGTTGCAACTCAGATTAGCAAGAGAGGATCATTTTGCAAATGGCATTCCACGTACATGCACTGATGTGGCAGCGGTAAAACCGAAAGCTGATACTCAACAAAGTTAGCAACAGTCAGTCTTGGATTACAAACAGAAATAGCGATCAAAAGCAAAAATATTGTAACTTCAATGCCTTACAATATTTGTTTTTAATATTGATGTAGATAGTGGGTCTTATGCTCTTTTTCTCTTTTACTTGGCTTCAGAATAAGTATATGATGTTGCATTTCAAAAATATCTATTCTTTATCTTTATCTCCCTTTCCAATTCATATTCATTAATTCTTGCGTTTTATGTGATGTTTCCATGTTTCCTTTACTGTTATATCTATTCCTTCTGCTTTGCTTTATATACTTTTATATGTAATGCCAGATATCGCTAACTTTCTCCTTTCGCAATCTCCCTTATCGTAAAACGTGAATAAGTCCTAATATCTCATTACCCAATTCTAGTTTGAGTTAACATATTACATCCTTAGCAAGGAAAGTAACATCTCTCTCTCTCTCTCTCTCTCTCTCTCTCTCTCTCTCTCTCTCTCTCTCTCTCTCTCTCTCTAAATACATGTAAATGTATTTTAAGCTCCATTGGTTTTTATGATGATATTTAGCTTTATTACAAACATCCTGATATTTTTTCAATGTTTTCTCCTTTCTCTATTGATTTCTGCTCTTATCGTTGAAGACAGCAATATGCAATCGCAAAGTTTCTCTCATAAATTTGAAAGAAAGGAATTCTTGGTTTATCATGAAAGATTTGGACCCAGTTCTTCAGTCGTGCGGTTTTGAGGAGTGTTCTAACATGGCCCCTGGTTTCTGTGGCATCTCATGTTTCTTCAAAGACTTACGTTGAGCGTAGCACGGATGAAGACTCACAATTTACCACTGAAGATGCTAGTTTATATACGACACAACTGTTATATTCTTTGGGAAGTGAGTGGCATCTTGCCTCCTTACCTAGGATGACAAGAGGTGAAGGTCACCGGCCTTCTATTAAAGGCATCACCCTCCACCAAATCTCTTCTCTCCATATCGTCCTTCACTTTATCTTGTCATCTAATTCTCTGTCACCCTCTTGATCTTCTTCCTCTAACAGGTTCCTCCGAAGCCCTCTTAACTCCCTCCTCATCATGGTATGGAGAAGGCAAAAAGGTAAAACACGAAGGAGTCCTATCATTGGAACTATATATTGTAATGGTACCACGCATCAAAGTTATCATCTGGACACAGCCAATAAATAATAATAATAATAATAATAATAATAATAATAATAATTAATAATAATAATAATAATAATAATAATAATAATAATAATAATAAAAGTAGACGAAGACCCAGAAATATACACAGACAGGAGAATGACAGACAGAACAGAGGACTGGCACAACAAACCAATGCACGGACAATACATGAGACAGACTAAAGAACTAGCCAGCGATGACACATGCCAATGGCTACAGAGGGGAGAGCTAAAGAAGGAAACTGAAGGAATGATAACAGCGGCACAAGATCAGGCCCTAAGAACCAGATATGTTCAAAGAACGATAGACGGAAATAACATCTCTCCCATATGTAGGAAGTGCAATACGAAAAATGAAACCATAAACCACATAGCAAGCGAATGCCCGGCACTTGCACTGAACCAGTACAAAAAGAGGCATGATTCAGTGGCAAAAGCCCTCCACTGGAACCTGTGCAAGAAATATCAGCTACCTTGCAGTAATAAGTGGCACGAGCACCAACCTGAGGGAGTGATAGAAAACGATCACGCAAAGATCCTCTGTGACTATGGTATCAGAACGGATAGGGTGATACGTGCAAACAGACCAGACGTGACGTTGATTGACAAAGTCAAGAAGAAAGTATCACTGATTGATGTCGCAATACCATGGGACACCAGAGTTGAAGAGAAAGAGAGGGAAAAAATGGATAAGTGTCAAGATCTGAAAATAGAAATAAGAAGGATATGGGATATGACAGTGGAAATCGTACCCATAATCATAGGAGCACTAGGCACGATCCCAAGATCCCTGAAAAGGAATCTAGAAAAACTAGAGGCTGAAGTAGCTCCAGGACTCATGCAGAAGAGTGTGATCCTAGAAACGGCACACATAGTAAGAAAAGTGATGGACTCCTAAGGAGGCAGGATGCAACCCGGAACCCCACACTATAAATACCACCCAGTCGAATTGGAGGACTGTGATAGAGCAAAAAAAAATTCAAAAAAATAATAATAATAATAATAGGGGAGAATATCTCTTCCACTATCCATAATGATATGGCCATTTAAGTAAATCATTATAATATATTACAAACATTAGCGAGAGAGAGGCCTGTGCTACACGAAGGGATTCCCTTATTCCTAACCCTTATAGAATCTGGGTCCCTGATTGCTCTATTCGTTCTTCTCTTTACTAATATTTTTCATTACTGACTTTTCCCTAAATGCTCTCCTTTTCCGTGATCATCAAGAGTTATTGTTCTCTCTCCACAGGAAAGATCTGTTAGTCCAATTGTGTGTCTGAAAGTTCCCTCCACTTCCCATATGTATCGTGTCCTATATTTTCTGTTTTCTTTACTTTACAAGGAGAGAGAAGCATCCGGGCCCCCACCCCCCCTTTTTTTTTTTTTTTTTTTTTTGTTTGCCTTACCGCACGCCTATTCGAATATTCGCTGTTTATTATCAACTCCTCAACCCCGAAGACTTTTTATCACTTGACCATATCTTAAGGATCTTCTCAGCTTTAACATATGTACCATTTAAGCTTTTCACCACAAAAGTAATTGCTCTTTATCTTTCCTTTGCATAGATTATTGCATTATTCTTTTCGGTGGCCTATTTCTTATTTCTTACAAGTGTCTTCTTTTTCTCAGTCTCTTCAAGAATCATTTTATCCTCCGTTTATCTTTCCACTTCACATTCCTCGAAAAATACGCTTTTGTGGGCCATATGCTTACTCTCACGTGACTCCATTTTTGCTTGAGAAAATATTCTCTTTTGTCCCTTGTGTCTCCTCCAGTCAGGTTCTATTCCTTGTCAGCCTCACTTTGTTTCCTTTCAGCTGACTTTTCATTATATTTCACAATTCTCTTCGTTCTTTTGACTTATTTTGACCATAAATGTCTCCTTTCCGTGAGGTGTCTCCTCCCTGGTTGACTTTCTCCAGTCTTTCAAGTCGTACCTCAGCTACTTTCTCTTCATTTCTATGGGATGTACTCTCTTAAGCCAGCAGTCACGTATTTCGGTTGGTTTAGCTGAATGTAAAAGCCACAGTAGACCTTTTATTGTTCTGATCATTTGTAATCTAAAATAAGATCAAGAGTCCAGTATCATATTACACACCATTAATTAGCCCCTCTCTCTCTCTCTCTCTCTCTCTCTCTCTCTCTCTCTCTCTCTCTCTCTCTCTCTCTCTGTGTGTGTGTGTATGTGTGTGTGTGTGCGTGTGTGTGAAACTTTTAGCACCTATTCTGCTTTTTTTCTTTAACGGTCTCTTCTACCAGCACGACCCAATTACCACACAAACCCATATCTCTCCTAACTTTTACCCATAAACTCGGCCATTTAAGTCTCGGTATTTTTTCCCGTATCTTATCGAGCTCTTTTTCTGTCGCTTTCGATCTCCTTCGGACTCTGCTACGTAAAATTGAATCCAAATATTTTCTGAACTGAAAATTGTGCTTTGAATTAAAAGTTTCAGATGCATAGAACTCCTGAGACTGAATGATAATAAAATTGATTAAAGTGGGGATTAAGTTTGATGATAGCAACAGGTGTTGTTGCTGAAATAGTGATAGCAACAATTAGAATATCTGTACAATTAGTATCAGCAATAAAGATATTAATTAAAGACTTGAGCGCCTGTAGCTAATAGCTAATGACTATTTGAGGAACAAGCAAAAATTATCCATTATTTTCTAGTAACTAAACTACACTCAAAAGCCCGAGGTCAGGTGCTGTTACAAACACATATTTCTGGTGAATGTTACCTTAAAAAATTATTGTTATGTTTGCATATTTATTTTAGTAAGTTTTACACGAATTCTTCAAACATAATGTTATGGAAATATGAACTGAATAAGATTCTATAATTTTTAGGATAATTTACCTTAGTTTTAATCTTGATTCTACGCTATCGTTCAACTAAAGATTTCTCAATTCTAATCAAATCCTATTGTGTTGTAAGTCCAAAAAAGAAGAAATGAAGAAGTCATAAAGACGTTGTGGCTATTACGAATGTCTGTTTCGAGAATATAGGACAAATTGACTATGTTCACCGGCTGTCATTGCAAAAACTGCGATAAAAAAAATACTATAAGAATGGTCAGAGCAGATTTGCTATGGAAATGTTTAAGAAAGCTGTAGAGTCCCACTCTGACCCACATACCTTCCGTCAGGCATGGCCGGCTAATTTCCTCACGGCAAGCATCTCTGCATGATACACGTGTGTACACAAGAAATACAACATACGGCACACATCTTTGTTAACAGTCATAATAATATTATGCATTATAATGTCAGCATTTCAGCTCTACGTAATAAACTTCATTCGTGTCCTGTATATCGATGTATATAAATCTCTTTTAAACTGGATACACATTTGCCTCAGTAAAGTTGGAGAAGAAACACAGTCCATGCAGTAGAGAAAATTGGAATCACCAATCAACCTTTCAACATGGAAAGAGATAGGAGAGGAAACCCATTTATGTAAGCTTTCATCCCGACAATTATCACTAGATAAGAAGAAAGTGAATGTTTAAAATTCTGCGAACAAAAATTGTAAGTTAATAGCTATGAAAATTATGTTTTGAAAATAGCTAAAAGCAAAGTTTTAGGTACCTATATTGAACATATCCATTTTAGCTAGTTCCCTAAAAGATTCAGCTCTTAAAAAAAAATCTGGGTATCACCAAAACCGACGAAGGAAGTGTTAATGATAAAAGTGCACATGGTAAGATGATTTATTTACTATGATATGCTAGTATATATATAAACCTTCGGTATTTAAACCAGTTAATCGTGAATCTCATAGCCAATAGTAGAAGTGTTTGGTGAAAATGAGGACTTGATTACAAGTTTCCTTTCCATAACACACGTCTCCCTCTATTTGCACATAAGACCCATAAACCCAAATATTTCATGGTGCCAATACGCAGCACAGTTGGTCGTGTCATATGTTGTTTAAATTCTTGTCACATTGTTAAAGCCGTCAGTTGCCACAATTTCCATATCACATATGATTACTTCTTTAGATTTTGCAAATTAACTACAAAAAAATGCCACTTCAGGAATGGAGAAATTATGTATAGTTTCTATATAATTAGATCCCTGTTAATGACGCGCTGGGTTTTCTTTAGATATGAACTAGATATTAGGTTTGTTTTTATTTCATTGATTATAATGGTGATAATTATCACCATTTTACAGTCAATTACAATTTGCTTATTAGATACTTGTTTTGTATTTAATGCTAAATATCTTAGACAGACATTTGATATAGAGATGGGAAATTGGCTTTCACCAATTTTTGCGAACTTTTACTGTAATTTCATGAGAGTAGGATACTTGACTCCATTTTACCCGACATTGGCCTGTGGTTTTTTTTATGTTAACGAACATATTTAGTATCTGGAAAAAGCAGGAGGACATAGATCACACATAATACTGTTGGTTCAATTTAAAGGCGAGATGGAAAAAAATAAGAATATGTTTCTTCAATGTCAAAGCGATCACAATATATTTCAAAATTCAAATTACATGGAAAAGGTAGCAATAATAATGTCATCACCAATGCGAGGTCCTTATTATAGAGATGTAAAACCTTCAGGAATAAGATTTTGTTTTTTAAGTACTCTTCATGGACTGGGTCTTAAGCATCATTTAACTTTACACGATAAGGATGGGTGTTTCTCGCTTACCTAGAACCTATTTTATTCCACTGCGAGGTTTAATCGCAATAGCAATATTTATAAAAATTTCCTCTGCCATCTAAATCTTAGTAATATCAATTTTGATAACTTGCATTATGAGATACAATATTTCTCTCACATCACGAGAGAAAACTGGCATTTTGACCTCCGTTATTTCTAATATATCTCCCGGATTTTCTCTTTCACAAGAGCGACTGACTGCAGTTTATGTCCAGAAATTTGTCGTAAAGCTTCGCATTGTCGAGTTTATTGAGACGGTCTCTCTCTCTCTCTCTCTCTCTCTCTCTCTCTCTCTCTCTCTCTCTTTCATTCAAATGTTATACAACAACCTCTTTCAACATCTGTATCCCACTTGATATCTTAGAACCCCGTGATGGAAATTAAATTAACTACCTGTAGTTGCCAGAAAAATGTCTAATGTAAAGGCAATACAGACGCAAAACTTGAATCAGGAGTAAAAAAGAATTAAATCAATTAGAACTTGACATCGTGACAGTTGAAAAACATTTCAGTCATGTTCTTGCCTCTGCCTTTAATTAAAATATCTATCGCTTCCCTCCTGCTTTAAGCACTTTATTTTTATTTATTTATTTTTTTAGTCTGTGCAAGAAAAGGTCATTCAAGTTTCATGCGCCTTTGGATTTGATAATTAGGTTTCTTATTGGAGCTAATAAACCCGCCTTCCCTCCCTCCCTTCCCTTTTCATCGTAATTTAATAACAAGATATTTTGTATGATCAAAGTTCAAAAAGCATAGTGTTTTGTCTTCAGCGAACAATAATTGATAAAAGAAAACATGTGACCCGCATGAGAGGCACAATACTCGACTCTAAAGTTTCTATTTATTACAAAATTACTCACCGGTGTGTGGCAATGAGAGCCAATGAAGGCGAAATGAAAATCGTAGAAGACAACGAATGAGCTTTTAAAGACAAGGAAAATTAACTGGAAACCCCAAAAACATGAAGCACAATCACTCCCAAAATGATCATCTCGATTAAAAATGTCGCCCATTACCTCTTTATATAAAACCTCGTTGTTATTATGGCATCGCGGGTTCGTTTCCCGCTACAGGACATCATGATTTCTTCCAATATCTTTGAAGTTGGAACTCAAGGCTTTGTAGTGACAAGCGTATCCAAAAAGAGCAAAGAATCTGAGAAGTTAAGTCGACATTGCGGCTATTATAATTTCATATACATATGGTAAAAGTGACCGGTAGAGTCTACATAAATATTTCATCCTAAAAAAACAATAAAAATGATTGCCCACTTGACTACGATGGTGTGGATGGGTCTGTTCCAGCTCTAATAAATATATATCTCAAAACGACAGGTAAATGTATGTACGAGAGGATAAACTTAAGAACTCACATCTTCCATAATTACGTGTGTTTGTATGTGCGTGTGTGTATGTGTGTGTGTGTGTGTGTGTGTGTAGTATGCGCGTGAGTGAGAGAGGAAGGGAAAGAGACTGAATTTTCTTTCTAAAAGATAGTTTGTAAGAATTTTAGATTATTCATGGGAACAAAACGATAATACTTTTTACCGCAATATTTTAGCCACTGTATTTCTTTTAATGCAATCAAAAGGCATTAACTAATTCGTTGATACGTTCAGTGATTTTGCAATTCCTGCTGCGAGTAATCTTAGCTTTGCAATGATCTCCTCAATTCTGACAGATATATCTCTTGGTACCCGATTCATAATCCCGCAACAAATGTTGCCGAATGCCTCAAAGGCAGCGCCTAACAGACCAATAACTTTCACCAGCAACAAATTCACGTCCAAATAACCATACAAGTTGACAAGACACTACGTCATGAGTATAATAGATTTTACTAATTACAGTTGCTGGAGCCGAGGGTCTTATCATTGAAATGATACTGGTGAGGCAGACCACTTGAAGAGCCAAGTTGTCGACGTCAATTTCATTACCATTCAATGAATATGGAGATCACTTTCAGGAACGTATGTCCACGCATTAATATAGTTTCTCGCTTCAGCCTCAAGATTACCAGCCGGAAACTGATTGGATTGTGACTGTTGAGCCATAAACCAGGCTCACACATAGAAGTCTCACCTTAGCTCTTAAACAGAATGAAATAATGCATGTAAATATCATGAAAGATCAGACATGGTGTAACAGTGAGTGAAGGAGAACCGGGTACATGAGCTCAATACCCAATTAAAATCTTCATCGACTGCTCTGAAAGATGATGAACTTCCTTTTATGATCGCAAAAGAATCATTACATTATATGATAAAAACAATCTGAATAAGTGGATCGCCTTAGCTTGTTTATCAACCTATTGGTACCTGAATTGTTTCCTGGTATTTTCGAGAGTACATTGGCCTAAAATTTCCAATACGATATGATAAAGACCACTACTGCGCCTGTTTCTTGAAAAAAAATAATAAATACTCGCTGTAAGGAAGATACACGCGAAACCAGGTAAAGAGATAATATTTATTACGAAAAGAATGCAGACCAACGTCTTGTTTAAATAAAGTTATTTTTTTTACAATTTATAAAAATTGCAACTGCTACTCATACCTTCGTTGTTAAATTTATAAAAGTTGGAACAGTTATGGTTTCTAGGTAAAATAGTAAAAAAAATTAACTATGAAAAGATAGACTAAAAAATGGAATAATAGCTTTACAGATAGATAGGATCCTCGCTTTCTTGGAAATGGAAATACATCCATTTATGCAATTAATAATACAAATATTATGACAGAGGGGTTACCCCTTCAATTATACACAATTGTTTTAAATTGTGATGTGCTCGGTGTACTAGCAAACAGAATATATTGTTTTTACACCAATCACAAAGAATAGTCTGTACGACGTTTTGCGCATTGTTCTGTGAAACTTTCCTTAGAGTTTTAAAGAAACTTTTGAACTCTGTAATTATACCAGAACAGGCTCAAAATACATCCCTACCAATAAACTGGATTTTATATATCAAAGTATATATATAAATATATAGTTGTATATTATTATAAATCCATATATATAAATATATATATAGATATATATATATATATATATATATAATATATAATATATATCTATATATATATATTTATATATATATATATATATATATATATATATATATTAAAATAATTAATTATATATACACACACACGAGTATATATATAAAGACGTGTTGTAATCAAACCAGTATGGACAAAGAATTTAAGAATATTTTCTGTGTACCATTTTATCCTACTTATTCCTACTGTACCCCTATTAAAAACTATTTGATAATAGCTTAGTATTTGAATATAATAATATTTTGAGAAATAAACTAATTTAGAATAGCCCGCCAAATTCAAACAATATTGTATGCAGTATTCCTTGTAAAGAATTTAATAAGATTTATATTCGCCAAACATCAAAAGAACTAAAGGTAAGATTCTCTCAGCACAAAGATGCCATATCAAGAGGATTAACAAATAATGGCATTGTGGATCATTGGCTTAAGACAGCCCACGCTATATAAAGGTCTGTCGGTCTCTCATCTTCTATTTTACTGAGTGTGAAATTGAAAATGTAGAATAACTACGAAAGTACTCGTTCCAAGTCCCCAGTTTCACTTATCTTCCCACAGTGGATTTAAGAATTATAAGTGAATGCAGACAGAGAAGGCATTTTTGTAATAGTGAGAATAGGCAAGAAACCTCTAAATATATTGTACGGTAATGGCTTCCCCCGTTAGTTTGACTCAGTATCCATTTCATATTTCCTACTAAACGAGGTATCGTCCCATTGACTTGCTTCCTTGAGATGAAGGATAATACAGGAGAAAGCAATAACCGGCGACAACTTTTGCAGTAAAAGCCGAGGATCGTGGAAGAAAGGGTCTTTTATTGTCAGTGATCCTCATATTGCAATATTCTTCGTGTTGTTAGCAGACACACAGTTGAACGAAACACCTACATGACGACAAAATCAAGTAGAGAGAGAGAGAGAGGAGAGAGAGAGAGAGATTCTTGGCGGATCTTCATTGGAGAATGGTTATTAATCATTTCTCGAACACAATGAATTTAAGGGTTCAGTAAAGTAAACCAATCGTTTGTGTTCTGCTCCAGAAATCAGCTAAAGTTTATACCTGTTAACATTTCTTAATTATCTTCCCTGTGTGTTTTTACGAGTACACAACTCCGTGTACTAAGTCTAGATTAGGTGTTATTAATAATTCAGGTGTAACATAAGTGCTTGATAAATTAGTTACCGGCACTTTCTCTTTAGGTACTGTTATTTTTTATATAATTTTTGTCATGTGATGTAAGTGTATTGTTATTGATGATTTAATTAAAGATTTTTGGCTCTTTTCGTGCTCATCGAATACACTCAATTCAGAGCGCAGAGAACGGTAACTTCCCTTTCGACTAAGACATCTTTTACTTACAATCATAGTTTAAAGAGCATATAATTTTGGCCTCTGAAGCCTCTTCTGTAGAGACGGATAGATGGGCAAGGTAATAATTTCATTTGACTTATTATACTAAAATTTCCTTCACAGAAAACATTTCATGAAAATTAAAACCGCTGAAAGGAGCCATGTATTTCTTTTATGCCTACCATTCTTTTTACAGGTGTCACACGTAATGTCAAGATAAAAATTTCACATAATCAAAATTAATATTCTTAGGGAACATATCCCGTATATCAAATTTAGTATAGTGTGATTTTCTATGTATTCAACAGTTGCTTTCAGAATACGTAGACAGTCTGGTTGATTTGACTAAAAACTGCAAAGCATTAGAGGAAGTTGAATATAGTAAGTGAAAATGAGAGGAAAATCTAATTCCAATGAAAATGAAAGGAAAATCTAATTCCAATGAAAATGAGAGGAAAATCCAGTTACAATGAACTAAGAAAATGTGAATAGTGTTAGCATTAGATTCATCACAATCAGAAAAATGAAAAGTTAGGCCTTATAGCGATCTGTTACTTTTAATAAACCAGTATAATGATTGAAACAATACTTTCCAAACATAACAACCAAATTCGGAGATAGATTAGAAAAACCAATCACATTCATATTGGCTTTTTCTTCCGATGTATCAGGACACTTCTCTAAGGGCTATCGTTCACATAAAAGACTACGCAGACAAAATCCAAATGGTGTTCTCAAAAGTTAAAGTCATGATAAGTAACATTCAATAATTATTAACAGAAGACACACATATCAACAGGAAAATTTTATAGTATATTTACAAACTAAAAAAACGATAATACAAATAAAGAGTAATTTATTTTATTTACAAACGCAATAACGATAGAAATAAAATGCAGGAACCGAATCAAACAATAAATGAATCACGGTTACAAAGAGTAAATATATAATAATTAGGAAAAAATATCCTCACTATTGATTAAAACTAAAAACATACATTCGTAAAATAAAGGGGTCCCGAAGGAAAGGAGACAATAACTACCAGAGAGAAGCCTAACAATTAACAAAGCCAAGATGTCCTAAGAAATATGAAGTAGCCACTAAGTTTTAATCTCCACAAAGACCCTTATAAGGGGAACTGCCTATTGATCCAATAGGATGTAATGAAGCAAAATAAAGCAGGAAGGAGTTCCCCCACGATACTTCAATGGCCGTATGTGAGAGTCAAAAAGACTAGCTGAAAGGTATTCCCCGCTATACTTCAAAGTCTGAAGACTAAAGGTCCGACCTCCACACAATAGGTCCAAGTCTCTCGAAAGTCACTAAACTTGAGAAAGGACTTTACACCTGCTCGTGGTGAGGTCCCCAAGGAGTATTCTGGCCCAAGGGCACATCAAGTGAGGCAGCAGCGTTGCTCCAGGCTTCAGAGTTAGTGAAAAGTGATCCTTGCAGAATAAAGGAGCAAACCTGCTGTAATCCAAAAGTTGTGATATCAACTGGAAGGCCAGAACTAGACTCCTGTTTTAGGGAAGAGGGACTTCAAAATGCACCCCGAAATACTCCAAGGAAACCGAAAACAGGACTCTGAGAATAAACAGGCCAAGGATCCAAAACAGGAATGGTATTCAAAATAACGTGGAGGAAGAAAACTTAAAACCCTGATGGGATACAATAATAAATGGCAAATTAGGGTAAACTAAAGATAATGAATCAAATAAAAAAAGGGCAAAGTTCTAACTGATGTGACTTTGGGAAATCAATAAAAAGCAGTTTATTCAATTAAGATAACGAGAGGGAATAAAAGATTATAGAAGTAATGATGTTAAAATAATAATAGAATCAAGATATCTAAAGAATTGCTGATTGAAAATTACGAATAAGAAAAATAAAAGCAAAACCAAAATCTTGATTCATAATGTTTATAACAACAATGATACGAAGAATAAGGAGACGATTACGCTGACAGCATGGCGTGAGAGACATAAGTTTCCACATTGCTGAAATTCTTATGAATTTTGCACTTGTTGTCTGGCCTTTGTCTCCAGACGGTTAAAAGGAAAAGTTTCCGGAGGCTGCTCTCAAAGTTTAAGCATTAACTTAGATGAGATAAACTGTACCATCGACACAAATGTTGTTACACAAAAAAGAGGGTCTTTGTGAGCTGTTATGGTCTATCTAATGGTTATTATTAATACTCGTCTCTTAAAGAACATCCGCCCCCACCGCACCACCCCATAAAGAGGACCCTGGGTTTATCAATTCTAGGAAACCAGCCTCCTTTCACAACCTTTCAGCAACAACAACATTCCCATACAGACGATATATTGGCTGCTTAGACATTCCCTACACATGAGTAAATACGTCTCTCTGTGATTCAGCGATGAATGACGACGACAATAGC
>NC_087220.1:14313722-14318722 GCF_015104395.2 Macrobrachium nipponense | reverse complement strand
ATTATCTTGAGGCCAGATAAGGGAAGGGGAACTGTTATACTCAGTAGACTATGTTAATAAAATGGAAGGGATTTTAAATGATCATACAAAGTTTCAAGAGATTGGTACTCCCGATTACCAGAATATCTTCAAGACTGAGGATTAAATAAATAGATTTCTTCGTACCCTAAAGAACGATCGCGTCATCAACGAAGACGCTTACGAGGAGCTTTTTTGCACTGGGTCGTCCTATGGTATTCTTTATGGGCTTCCTAAAATTCATAAGCCTAATGTTCCCCTTCGGCCTATTTTGGCCTCATACAAAACTCCGAATTACAAACTAGCTAAGTACCGTGTCCCCTTATTGGAACCTCTGACTAAGAATAAATATACTCTGCCAAACTCTAACAAATTTAAAGATTTAATTTTACCTCAAGACCCCGACTTATTTATGGCCAGCCTTGATGTTGAGTCCCTATTTACTAACGTACCTGTCAAAGAAACTATTAGCATTATTTTAAATAAGTTATTTCCTGATCCCGATTCCAAGTTTTGTTATTTCTATCGTGTTGCTTTTAAAACTTTTTTTAGAATTTGCCGTGCTGGACACGGCTTTTGTTTTTAACGGGAAATTGTATAGGCAAGTAGAAGAGATGGCTATGGGCTCCCCCCTTGGCCCAACATTCGCTAATATTTTCATGTGTTCCCTGGAGGAATCCATGCTTGATGACTGCCCGTTATCTCTCCGCCCCCTATTTTATGCTCGATACGTGGACGACACTTTCGCCCTTTTCAGGCGCGAGTTCCACTCTGAGTCTTTCCTTGAATCTGCTAACTCACGCCACCTTATCACCACGTTTACTATCGAAAAGGAGCAGGAGTGTCGTTTACCTTTTTTAGGCGTTTTGGTTTCTAGGGATAATAACTGCTTTAACACCACTATTTTTAGGAAAAAAACATTTACAGGTCTGTGCTCCAATTTTTATAGTTTTTGTTTTTATAAATTTAAGTTAAATTCTGTTTATACACTTATTCATCGGGCACTATTACTCACTTCAGACTGGTAACTTTTCCACAACTAAATTACCTTCTCTACAAATATTTTAACGATAACTGCTTCCCTACCAAGATCGTTAACAAAGTCATACAGAAATTACTCAGCAAAAAGTTCTCTAACAGCATCCTTTCCATACATAAAATCTGACAACTTCCGTACATGCTTTACAAAAATAATCAATAAACATTTTAATGCCCTTGATATAAAGTTGATTCCCAAAACCCCCTTACAATTGGCTCCCTTTTCAGAGTAAAAGACCGACTCTGCCCTTTGATGACGTCTAATGTGGTATATAAATATACTTGTCCCAGATCTGATAGGCTAAATTATGTGGAATCCACGAAGCGTCTTCTTAGGGTATACGAGCCGATTCTCATAAGCACGATCCAGATACAACAGGTCAGCCAGCGCTCAGCTTTGTGTATGAATCACCAATACTGTGACGTCACGCGCCCTGGTCTCTCGCACCGTCGCACGCGGTTAACCAAAACAATATGCTACCCATAGTCGTAAGGTAGACTATAGGACTTGCTGTGTGCCCATATATCTTATTATTCACTGTAATTCATTCACTTTTGGAACTTTTAGTAATTCATTCAAGTTTGTAATTCCTATGTAATTTTTCCACTTATGGAACTTTTGTAATTCATTCACATTTTTGTAACTCCATTGTAAATGCATTTGCATTTGTAACCCTCTGAGAAAATAACACTACAAAGAAAAAGATATATTTTTACTTATACTTATAAAACCTTATAATACTATACCAGCTATGGGCTGAAGATGAGGTGAAAGTTTTCATACAACGACCTCTTTTCATAACAGTTCCCTCAACCATTCATTTCCATATGACTGTATATTTGTTGGTAAAGATAAATTTGGAGGTGTTCCAGTTCATTTCATGGTCATGTTTCCAACAATGGTTGACAGGAGAGCTGTTACAAAAAGTGGCCGTTGTATGGAGGGTAGTTCCTCATTGGACGAGTGGGTTACGTGCTCGCTTACTGATTCGGTAGTCATGAGTTTGATTCCCCACTCTGCCAACATGGATAGAAATAAATTTTTCGATGTAATGGGGTTCGGATACCACAGTTAGCTGTAGGTCTCGTTTCTAGGTGACGAATTGGCTCCTAGCCACGTAAAAATATCTAATCCTTCGGGCCAGCCTTATGAGAGCTGTTAATCAGCTCAGTGGTCTGGTTAAACTAAGATACTAAAGTTATGCTTAGCTTTTGTGTAAAGGGTATAACCAGTTTTTCACGTGAGACGATCAATTGACGAATGACCTCTGAGGCATTCAACGGTAAATCCAACACTCACCACATCTTTAAGAAAGTGGAGAAAGTGATCTTTAAAGTTTGAAAGCTTAAAAAACTCATGACATCTTATGTTGCTTCAATAGGATTTTCAACCACCTTCCTGACCCAAATTCCACATTCACTTTATAATGCCGAAAAGAAAGATAGAGCTTTCTAAACTCACAATAATCTGGAAATTGCCAAATTTTGGCGAGTTTGTGATTTAGCATTTCACGCCTCAGTGTAGACAGTATATTAAATGTTTTAAGTATAGTAATTTCAATTCAGCTGATTACTTTAGCCACATCTGATGCAGCTGCTGCCTCTCCTTCTTTCGTCCAGGTAACACTGTTGGTTCATCTACGGAGGACGTTGGTGTTACCTGAACTGACTATCTTCAAATTACGGCCTGTTTTCTTACGTTAACAACACGTTTTAAATTTTTTTTTTTTTTTTCAAGACTTTTTAACTAGTTTGGGAAGGAGAATCGAGCAAGGTTTTGAAAGCTCTCGTTTGTGTGTATATTTGCATTTGTATCATTGTGGATTTCTTGAGCAAGAAATGAATTGCTAATAGAATGCAGTACCTTCGCTGCATATTACTCATATGAAGCTGTTACTTTAATGAAACGTGTAAGTTAGGGTCTCCTTAATGTAACAACAACAGCAAGAACAACAACAACAACAATACTAATAATAATAATAATAATAATAATAATAATAACAATAATAATAATAATAATATTCTCGAAGATGTCTTTCTTTCAAACAAACCTCATTAAAAAGAGTAGCCATTGAGTTGATTCTCCTTAACGTTTCGTTAGTTTATTCTACCATTGACAAAAGACGAAGGACGCCAGGGGTACAATCATGTAGCACTCATACCCTTGTTAAGCGGTGCACCAATTTTATGTGGTGCGTTTTTGTAAGGTAGAGTGTTCGAGTTATATGATCGCTTAGCTGCTGCTTCTTCTTGATAATGCGTTCTGCAGTCTGGGTTTTAACTTTATGCTTCTTCTTAATGTTAGTTCTGGATTAGAAATCTTTGTAGTCTTAGTCTGTAAGGAGAAGTTTGAATGAGACGAACGGCAGAGTTTCTTTCTTTACTGTGCAAAGAATTAGAGTTACAAGTAAATCTACAACACTTATAAGTCTATTGTTGGACTCTGGCAATATTTCTGCTTCTGTACTCAACGACGGCTGCCAGTCCTCTCTGGCTTCTTTTGTCAATCTCAACTTGAATTCGGCACCACCTCCTTAGCGGTGTAGATTTTGGTTCTCCACCCAACTGGATTCTTGATTCGTGGAGTGGTGTTTCCTTACATTGTCCCCATGCCCTTTTCGGTGGGATTAACATCTTAATTCCTTGTTTTGCAGGCGAAGTCAGTCATTTAACGTGTTAATACCTCATCCGGGAGGCGGAGCTGTATTCTTTATAGAAGCTGAGTAAGTCTGGTGCGAGGTCACAGGTTAAAGACTTTATGATGGTCTTTAAGATTTTTATTGCGATGGTGTTATGGTTCAACTTCCTGTGACTAAGGTTTTGGTGATCAAATTCTGGCTCACACACCAAACTCAATTCTCTCTCTCTCTCTCTTTTCCTCGTTATTTTCACTGTACATTCTCTGACTGTTTTCTCTCCTTTTTCTATTTCTCTTTCTCATATTATTACTGTACTTTGGATATTCTCTCTCTCTCTGTATTTTTACGCTACCCTATCTACTATTATTTCTTATAGCTATCAGTACATCCTTAGGCGGGATTGAAGCAAGTCAGAAAATGTCTACCCGCCAAAAAAAAAAAAAAAAAATTCAAGCCCTCTTGAGGGTATAAATAAATACATGGTGGTGTTCCTGGTGTCTTTGTGCACTGACATAGAACAGTTGATGACGTCATCATCAGCATCCCGACATTCAATCTTTTTAATAATGATAATAATGAATTATTTATTTATGTATTATTTATTTGTTTGTTTGGTCTCTCACAGTCATCCTATTTGACTGGGTGATTTTTTTTTTCCTTTTTAATAGTGTGGGGTCCCGGGTTGCTTCCTTCCTCCTTAGGAGTTCATTACTATTTTCACCATGCGCAATGCTTCTAGTAGCACACTCTTCACCATGAGTCTGGGAGCTACTTCGGCATCTAGTTTTACCAGGTTCCTTTTCAGGGATCTTGGGGATCGTGCCTAGTGTTCCTATGATTATAGGTACAATTTCCACTGGCATATCCTAAGTCCTTATTTCTATTTTCAGGTCTTGGTACTTATAAATTTTTTATTATTTTCTTTCATCTACTCCATTGTCCCATGGCATTGCGACATCAATGAGTGATACTTTCCTCTTGATTTTGTCAATTGATGTTACTTTTGGCCTATAGCACGTATCACCCTCTCTGTTCTGATACCAAAGTCCCAGAGGATGTTTTCTTAAACGTTTTCTATCACTCCCAAAAGTTGGTGTTCATACCACATGTCACTACAAGCTATAGATGATTCACATCAACCGTGCATTTGATGTCTAGAGCCGTCTCTTACGACGCTCTTGATTGGCTGTTGATAAGCCAATCACAGGGGCTGGAAACTCTCAGTCGTTCGAGAGAGTTCACATAGGCAGGGTGTATGTTCCACCTCTCCTGTGGGATACTTTTGAAAGACGTATCCATCAGGAG
>NC_087220.1:14283722-14311222 GCF_015104395.2 Macrobrachium nipponense | reverse complement strand
GTTCTTCACATTCCATAGGTCACAGAGAACACATGGACAATATATTATTAATCAAAAACCCTAGGCCTTATAGTGCTCGGCCGCCTAATGCTAGCCCCCGCCTAGCAAAATAGCTTTTATAATCTAAAACACACTGGCCGGCTCAAAATAAAACATAAGTAATAACTGCACGTCTCTGGCATTATAAAATAAAGTCTTATCACGCTTTATCTCCAAATAGCACTAGACGCATTTTCTCTAATTTTTCTCTCATTTTTTCTGCATTTCGAATTCTGAATATCCCTCTTTGCTTGTCTGCGAACTGTAGCAGACTGTAGCAGCTGTAGGAAGACGGAATGCCTCCTCATTGTAGAAGACTTCTCACGGCTTCTGCAGATCCCCAAAAGACACGCTGTAGAATTCTCTCGCGATCACCATTATGGAAAATCTTGTAATCACCCTCGATAAAACGACTGCAACACTCTCTGCACACGGCTGGTGGACGTCTTGTTGACGTTGGGAAATGACTTTTTTGGTGTGTTAGTATGTCAGTCGAGTCATTGGTCAATCTAAGAATATTATCCCAGACATACTACTTCTATCAAACAATGATCTCAAAAAGTCAGAAATACTAACTGAACGTCTCCCAATTAACTCCCTTTAATGACTACTAAATCACAAGTCATCATCACAACTCTCAAAGAAAAAAAAAACATCAAGTTCTCCAACTCAATTCTCCAAACTCACACATCAGCACACACACAACTCAGAAATCACAGCAACTCCACGGAATTCTGTACTCACATTTCAAACTCGAATGTTCTCATAAGAAGAAAAAAGAAAAAATCGTAATGAGCCCAAGGAAAAAAAAGAATCACGTAACACGCCCGGACCCAAAAAATGTTCTCTCAAGCTCTGATATCTAAACAACCCACAAAATCAGTAAAAATCTCCAATGTTTAATAGCAAAACCCCTTTACTGCTCATACAATTAATTACAATGAGACTTAATGTCAAACTCCCATTTACATAAAAAACAACCCTCAAAAAATTACATCTCCCGGTAAATTACATCTCCCGCCCAAAAAGAAATGCTATTAAAAACTCAATCCCCCCAATTATATCTCTCAAGGAAAAGGAAGAAAAATAATAAAAAAAAGGATAATCACGAGTAGGTTTCCCCAATCACAAAATACATGATACATGTATAATATGCATAACAACCCGCGTTTTCCCCAAGAAATGCTCCATATAAAATTACGGAATTTCTCAACATTGCAACTTTATCGACCAACAAGGCCAGAAAGCGAACTCTCACACATGCGCTTTCGTAAAATGCTATGTCAACATTTCCAGATATTGCTAAAAATTCTGATCAGTCACCATCACTAAAGGAAAAGGATCAGCACACGGCTCATCACATTGCTTGTCAGCAGAAAAATCGCCTGCGGACGTGTACTCAAACAGCAGCATAAAAATGCTATTATTAAAAACTCAATCCCCCAATTATATCTCTCAAGGAAAAGGAAGAAAAATAATAAAAAAAAGGATAATCACGAGTAGGTTTCCCCAATCACAAAATACATGATACATGTATAATATGCATAACAACCCGCGTTTTCCCCAAGAAATGCTCCATATAAAATTACGGAATTTCTCGACATCGCAACTTTATCGACCAACAAGGCCAGAAAGCGAACTCTCACACATGCGCTTTCGTAAAATGCTATTGTCAACATTTCCAGATATTGCTAAAATTCTGATCAGTCACCATCAGCAGAAAAATCGCCTGCGGACGTGTACTCAAACAGCAGCATAAAAATTGTCTAGTCAGACACCTAAGTTTGGAAAACTCATGATTCTACAGAAAAAGGTCTAACAGACACATTTCACAGAATTAACTCCAGAATATGACTAATGTGTTCAAACATTTGTCTCAAAGACTTATTCTCTCAACATGACTTTGCCCAATTATATGCCTCCAAAAATAATACACTTGTGAACATAAAAAATGCACACATCTCCATAGGACCACAATGTAATGCCACTCGCCTCTAAATAGTCACGAAACCAAAGAGAAAGAACCACAGAAATCTCCTCTTGGCTCGAAAAAACAAAACTCCATAACCACAAAAAAAAGGTCCATATATATCTATGTGACACCATATTAATAATAATACCACTCCGGTTATAAAAATATTTCCTTCTCATTTGGTTAATAACCAACCCCCTTATATTTCTCTCTTATTTCTCCAATAGGCACATGTTAATAGAGAATAATCACCTCTATTTCGGCAAATACAAAATATTTACCTCTATTTCCCCAATAACTCCATGTGGAACAAAACAAGGCTCCAAAAAATATTAAATCTCCAAAAAGGAATATCAAAAAATGAAATCCTACCTCCAAAAAAATGTGCACTCAAAGCATCTAACTCACAAACTCACAAATATTGCCCCATAATCTCCAAGAATGTCTCCATTTGCAACAAAGATAGCTGCAAAATAACTGAACTAAACATAGCTCATACCACTATTGGCAAATATCAAAATAGCCAAAAATATATCCCTCCCATATATTATATCTCAAATTATAACTCCAAAATAATATATACCTCCAATTATAACTCCAATTCTCCAGAGAATAACTCAATGATATAGTCAAAAACTATAAAACTCTCTCCATTTAGCATAACTGCTAAAAAAGGGCAAAAACTCGGCAAATAAAAACTGTCTAGTAAATTCTAGAAAAAATCACCAATGTGCCACAAGTCATTATAACAGAACTCCAAATTCACAGTGTCTTAGCCAAGACTTCTCCATATGTACTACGACATAGGCCACTAGAAAACTAACCAAGTTTCCTATCTCTCACAAAGTTGTCACAAATACAACAAATGTATTGTGCAAAAAAAAAAAAAACTCACAATTTCTGGAATACAAATATCCAGAAAAAAAAATGTAAGATGCCACTAAGTATGCATTCAAAATATGCAAAAATTCTCCCGTATATTTCTCTGCAGCATCAAATAGCTGAAACCCAAACACGTTCCCGAACAATGACTCTAAGTCACGAACTGAGATATTGAAAAATTTCACACCAACTGGAGAGAAAAAACAATTCAAATTCACCCATGATGAAAAAAAAACTTGTGTCAGCGATGGCCAACTTCCAAAAAAGGAAAAAAGAAAAATCTATGGCATTATTAACTATCTCCCGTAACTCACTAGATGTCAAGCAATTATCTGCTGAACTCATAAAAAAAAGGAAAAAAAAAAACTAAAATAATGTGTTGTTAGTTCCTCCCAAATTCACAAAAGATTTGACCACCCTTGATAGCATTACAGCTCCCACGTATAAAAAAAATCAGTATCAGAAATATCACTATCGCAAAATCACCAAAATTGCTATCATCAAAATCACTAGTATCAGTATGAAAAAAAATATCACCAATGTTAATGCTTGTCCATTCTCCAAAAATTCAGCACAAAACTCAGCAAAAGTTCAGCAAGATTCAACACAATTCACCAAGATTCAGTCAGATTCATCAAGATTCAGCAAAACTCATCATCGGGAATGACCGAAATATTCTCCAAAGTTACAAAAACTCAACAAATAATTAACACAAGATATCTCCCATTATTTCATTGTAATAATTCTCCGTGAATAATTATCTGTAATAATTATAAAATAATCTCCCACGAAATATCTCAAATCTCTCGTAAAACAAGTCTCCCGTAATGATAATTATAATTAAGCAACCCTCCCATGAACACATCAAGTATAATAATTATTAATAATAATAATAACTCTCCATAGTAACAATTCTCTTGTAAAGATCTCAGGTAAGGGTAAATTCAAATAGCTTACAACAGTAATGCTGAACCTTATGACACACAATTTCTCCAGATGCAACACCATACATCACCACTCGGCATCCATTTTCAAAGTAATCCCTCCAACACAATAAAAAAAAATAATAATCTGTCTCCCCAATATATTTGTGTCTTCCAAGGCACAAAGAAAACATACACCCATACAATGTATTTCAATTCTTTTTTTTATTTCCTTTTCTCTTCATCCAAGAGGAAAAAAAATCTCTTTTCTAAAAAAAAGACTCTACGGGCGCTTCACGTCATCAACTAATCAATCAGCTGAGATCTTAGCATCAGAAATTCATTGTCAAGGGGAAACCCATCCCTCAACACCCCGACAAAGAAAAAAAAAGTTCACCCCCAATGAGAAAAAAAAGTTTCTCCCCCCGTTAGAACAACCCCTCAGTCAAGCGGCAGAACACTCCCCCGAGGCATGCACTAGTAGTACCCATCTTGCAATCCCCTCTTAGGGAGGCCAGTAGTACCCTCGCATGCACATGCACTATCCCCAGAGGCAGGCCATACTACCCTTGCAATGTGCTGAGCCCGTGAAAATTCAGTGGCCGCTCTTGTGTCCAAGCCAAATATGCTTATCTAAAGCACAGTTCACATGTACAAATACATCTTATACACCCTCATATTTTAAACAAAGACGAATATGTCTATTATAAACAGGCGTGAATAAAGAAAACACGTCACTTCTGCTACAACAATAGTTTTTTTAACACTCACCACTCCACAATGGGAACAAAAGAACTCGGAATTTGCGTACAACACGCCAGTGATACATGCACTAATAACAACACTCGCACGGCCATCTCGGGATGCACTCATCATTACACAAGCAAAAGTCATACTGATTGCGCCCACTGCTCTTAGGCTGACTCCCTGGGAAAAATGCTGAGTCCTATAAAATCCTTCCCCTCCCTTCTGTTACCGGACGGATAGATATTTCTCATTTTTTCTCACTAAGTAACTGAAAACTATCAATCCCCTCCATATTTAACAATTTTCCACAATCCCACAAAGGTTTTGTCGTTCGAAAACTATCGCTAAGCCATAACCCCTAACCCCTTTATTTTTTTTTAACTGGTCACCAGTCTCTACATTGGCGTTCCTAGGCATAAAAAAAACTCTTTCATACCACTTTTTTAACCGCTAGCCATCCAAATCCTGTAATGGGATATTTCCATTACTTATTTGACAAGCGTGTAGCACGAACGTCAGGCAAACCAACACACAGTATTACACACAGCCTCTCTCTCTCTCTCTCTAGCACCGACAATCTCTTTCTCTCCACTCTAACAGGTAATGAAAATGAGAGAGTCGCATCATCAAAATAAACATTTATTAACAGTGGATAGATAATTAATCAATCAAGTAATCAAGTCTTACAGACTAACTCAAAAAACCCAACAGTAAAATGTCTAATAGTAATGGTAGTCACCATTAGTCACCAAAAAAGTCTACACCCATCTGGGAACTCTTTGTCCCCCCCTCATTGCCAGTTCTGCCAGAACCGTCTGTTTCAAAGACACATAACACATCCCGGTAAGTACACATAATTTAACAATCAGAGGCTAAATATTGGATATCATCATAAAAAATGTCAAATAGATAATAAGCCAGCTTTTGGCTAAAACACTTCAACACTCACCCAAGCAACCGGACCATTTCACTCACTATTCCCAAAAACACTTAGGCACCGCCATCGTGGCTCTGCCTTCCTCTCGAAGACGCCTCTATCAAAATCCCCCATAGACTTGCGTATCATAGATTAAAAAGGACGAGGAGCACACGCACATACGAACGCACACTTCGTTAGCGCCTCACGATTCTAGCTGCATCCAGTTTCACAAAGCCACTTTGAGAAGAGTTCATGAACTTAGTACATTGACTTGTCTAACTAAGCAGTTTTATCTCACGCCACCCATAGAAACTCATTCATCAGCTTTTTCGGGTCGTTGCCTCTCCACTGTGTTCTTTACATTCCATAGGTCACAGAGAACACATGGACAATATATTAATAACAAAAAGCCTAGGCCTTATATATATATATATATATATAATATATCTATATATATATAGTATAGTATATATATATATATATATGTATATATATATATATAATATATATATATATATATATATAAATATATATATAATAATATTATATATATATATATATATATAATATTAAATATTATATATATCTATATATATATATATATAATATATATATATAATATATATATATATAGATATATATAGATGATATATATAGAATATATATATATCTTAGGGAAGGTATAGATATAGAAGACTATATATATATTATATATATATATATTAATTATATAGTATATATATATAATGATATATATATATATATATATATATATATATATATATATAATATATATACTATATATATCTATTATATTATATATATATATATAATATCTATAATATATATGATATGTATCTATATGTATATATATATATTATATATATAATTAAGTATACTATATAATACTATATATATATATATTATTATATATTATATTATATATACTATTATATAGATATATATATATATATATATATATATATATATATAGATATATATATATATATATATTATATATATATATTATATGATATATATACATGATAATAAAAATATATATGTATGAATGTATGTCATATGGATGTGCTCTGTTATGTATCTCTATGTATAGAATGTACACACACCTACACACACACACACACACACACACACTTCCAGGCTTCCATAAAAAAAACTTGGTACAGTTACATATTTTTTTCTGTATTCTTTCCTTAAATTCTATTTTGTGTTATTTTCATGTATGAGTAATATTCCGTATAGTATATAATATAGTCAATTGCGCGATCGCCTTTTCTGTCCTCCCCATTTAAAACATTTCTGAAGACGTCAGGTCTTCAGGAGCCGATCATCCCATTCCGTCAGCGTCGCCGAGTCCTCCCGAAGGCTTCGGTAGGAATGTCCCGGAGCCGAGACCTTCTCCGGGATTTCCGGAGTTCCTTCCCCGGCATTTTCCAGTTCTAAGCTATCGAGGAGGTTGCAAGAAGAGCAACCATGTTTTCAGTCATGAATAACATAGTATTCACAGTTAAAACCACATTGGCTTTAATTTTACTCGGATTAGTGATGTTGTCGTTGGTTGGATCCCCGTTGTTGTTTGGATCCGCCAACGTTGGATATATTCTAGGCAAAAATCTGGTAGTTTGTGTTCTCGGAGGGTTGCTTGCTTATGTAGTTGGAGAATACTTCACCGAACTATCATCTTTCGCCCAAGAGAAGGAGTTACTACTGAAGGAGTTAGAGGAAGCCTACCTGATGAATCTAAGCCTCCTCGACGAAATTGAGACCAGTAATGATAATGAAGAACTACTAGCCGAAAGGAATGAAGATCTGGACAAGGATTTAGCAGAGGAACAGTTTCGCGTCGAAGAGCTTCTCAAAATTATTGATGAAGATGAGACGAGGCTGAACAAAGCTGAGAACGATAACGATGAACTGATTTCTGAGAATCTGTTCCTAAGGAAGGAGAATGAAAAATTTCAAGATGTGATCGTCCAGCGAAATAAGGAGGTCAACAAGCTAGAGGAACAACTGAAACTCAAAGGCACAGAATGTGCAAGGAACGCTGAAGTTATTCGAGAACTGAAGAATGAAATAGTCGATAACGAAGTATACTGCGGTGTTCTCGAAGAGAAGGTGAAAATTCAGGAAGAAGAAGAAGAGAAAACGAAGCAGCTTGTTTCAGACCTCAAAGAAAACCTGCAAGAGTTTCAAGATGAAGTTAGTTTTCTTCGTGCCAGAAATTGTGATCTTCAGAGCAGGCTGGAAAAAGAGGCGCACGAGAATTTAGGTCTGGAGAGGAAGGTGCAAATACTTGAAGATGGAAATCAACACCTTCAAAAGGATCTGGCCCTTAAGGAATCGCAGATTGTCTCCTCAATGGAAGCGCTTCACGATGAAAGAAAAAAAAATGAGATCCTGGCCGAAGAGCTACTAGTGATGAAAAAGTGGATCGCTGAGTTAGCTGGAGAAAAGGAAAAAATAAACGATTCACTCGTTGAAAAGGAATACAACATTAGCTCAGTAGTTGAAGATATGGAAAGAGAGAGAGAAAAGAATCGCCTTCTGGCTGAAGAACTCCAAGTACTAAGAAACTGGATCACCGAGTTAGCAGGAGAAAAGCAGAAACTGAAAGAGAGATTGGCAGAAAGGAAAAGGAAGCAAATGCGGTTGAAAAAGTCGCTGAACTGCTTGAAATGACGAAAGAAAAAGTGATAGCACTCGAGAGTACCTTGAAACAGGTACAGGAACGACTTGGAGAGACAGAAGAAAATGAGGAAATGGAAATATCATCTCAAGAGGCAAATGAAGAAGACGATTCAGACAAAGTTAATGAAGTGGGAGTCAGAGGTGACCCAGGAAAGTGGAGGATATTCTCAGGAAGCAAAGGAAGTAGGAGAGTTAGAACTGGATAACATAAATCAGGAGGGCATAGAAGTCACAGAGGACAATAAAGAGGAAAGTGAAGAAATGGAAGAATGTCCTCAAACTAATAACGAAGAAAACAATAAAGTGGACACGAAAAAGACCCGCAACAAGAAGAGAAGAAACAAGAAGAGGAGAAAGCCTGCTGGAGAAGAGGACAGTAGCAGGTTGTGCGTTGTCCAGTCTATGGTCCTTCAAACGCACAATGAAAACTTGCACAGTATAATGTTACCTGCTGAATTCCAGGAGCTCCTCCAGAAAAATGAAAATGGTCTCGCCTTCGTTAAATATAAGAACAAAGTCGTGCTCAACTTCATGCACCACGACAAGGCGCAAGTACGAGCTGTGCTTAGCAGATGTTCCAAATCTGCTGCTGAGGAAGTTCTCGTCGATCTCCAGAAATTGCTTCTGAGGATTCTAGAATAGGATAAGGATTCGACCACCGAGGATGATGTTTCGCCCACAAGGATGAGATTCCCACAAGGATAAGCAGTCGCCCACAAGGATGAGCAGTCGCTCCCAAGCTTATAGTAGACGAGTCGGTCACAGTTAGCTGGCAGACTGATGCCCTTCATTCCGACTGGCCACGTCTTGGTTCTGTTGCGTCCTGTCCCGGAGGCGTCACGATCTTCTTGGTCTTTTCGATGGGATTGACTGGAGGATGGGTGTTGGCTGGTGCCCCCCCACCAGCCAACGGGAGGTCCCCCCACCTCCCACTTAATATCCCCCCCTCCCTTCCAGCCAACCCCATCGACGAGATCAAGAAGATCGCGCCGCCCCCGTAACTTGACGTACCAGCGCCAAGACACGGCCAGCCCACCATTCCAACCGCTGTGACCCACCCGACTACTATAAGTATATACCAGTGGACTTTGTATCTTCTTTCATGCACTTTTGTAAATTTTGTGACTTGCAGTTCATTCATTTTTATAACTCCTATGTAATTCATTCACTTTTGTAACTCCTATGTAGTTCATACAGTTTTGCAACTATTGTAATTCAATCACTTTTGTAACGATTGTAATTCAGTCACTTTTGTAACTTGTAATTCATTAACTTTTGGAACTTTTAGTAATTCATTCAAGTTTGGAATTCCTATGTAATTTTTTCACTTATGGAACTTTTGTAATTCATTCACACTTTTGTAACTCCATTGTAAATGCATTTGCATTTGTAACCCTCTGAGAAAATAAAACTACCAAAAAAAAAAAAAAAATTTTTTTTTAAAACTACTTATACTTATAAAACCTTATAATACTATACCAGCTATGGGCTGAAGATGAGGTGAAAGTTTTCATACAACGACCTCTTTTCATAACAGTTCCCTCAACCAGTCATTTCCATAAGACTATATTTGTTGGTAAAGATAAATTTGGAGGTGTTCCAGTTCATTTCATGGTCATGTTTCCAACAATGGTTGACAGGAGAGCTGTTACAAAAAGTGGCCGTTGTATGGAGGGTAGTTCCTCATTGGACGAGTGGGTTACGTGCTCGCTTACTGATTCGGTAGTCATGAGTTTGATTCCCCACTCTGCCAACATGGATTGAAATTAATTTCTCGATGTAATGGGGTTCGGATACCACAGTTAGCTGTAGGTCTCGTTTCTAGGTGACCAATTGGTTCCTAGCCACGTAAAAATATCTAAACCTTCGGGCCAACCCTATGAGAGCTTGTTAATCAGCTCAGTGGTGTGGTTAAACAAGATACTAAAGTTGTGCTTAGCTTTTGTGTAAAGGGTATAACCAGTTTTTCACGTGAGACTGTTACGAAACAACAGGAGTCTGTCTATAAATAAGAATGGACAATTAGATAGGGAAATTCACTGGTGGAAATATATATAGAGTGAGGGTAGAGTAATGAAAGAGTCTACCAGGAGAGGTAGAAAAGGGAGTAGATGTGTGGCAGTATCAGACTGCAGAAATAGCAGTTTCGAAAACGAGACTAAATACAGGCCGCAGTTTGCCAAAACAGTAAATTGCAAACTCCAGTGGAAAATCTGAACTTTGACACCTTCAGTGGGTGGTTACCGTAGATTAACACAACCAATAAGACAGTTAGCTGTAGGTCTCGTTTCTAGGTGACCAATTGGTTCCTAGCCACGTAAAAATATCTAAACCTTCGGGCCAACCCTATGAGAGCTGTTAATCAGCTCAGTGGTGTGGTTAAACAAAGATACTAAAGTTATGCTTAGCTTTTGTGTAAAGGGTATAAAACCAGTTTTTCACGTGAGACTGTTACGAAACAACAGGAGTCTGTCTATAAATAAGAATGGACAATTAGATAGGAAATTCCACTGGTAGAAATATATATAGAGTGAGGGTAGAGTAATGAAAGAGTCTACCAGGAGAGGTAGAAAAGGGAGTAGATGTGTGGCAGTATCAGACTGCAGAAATAGCAGTTTCGATAACGAGACTAAATACAGGCCGCAGTTTGCCAAAACAGTAAATTTGGGTGGTTACCGTAGATTAACACAACCAATAAGACTTATCTAGGAGTGGCACCGGAAGTAAGGAAAGCCACTCTAGAAGTTGTAGGATGTGTCTTAGTAGAAGTTAAGGAGGAGCTAAATGTGTGAGTTAGGTTCAGACTTCACTTCAGCTCCCAGGAAACTCAGTTAGGATCTAAGCCTTATACGGGGAGGCTATGTCCAATCTCCCTCTCCCCCCCTGTTCCTTAGCGTAGTGTTGTGTAAAGTGAATTTGTATACTAAAACTCTAATTATAAGTAAAATTAATTAAGTGGTGTTTAACTTGCCATGAATCTATGGAAACGTACCCATGCCTAGCCTCCTGAGAGACATGGAAAACGAAGAAATGATTCTACAATGTTCCTAAGAGAAGAGGAACTCATCACAAGTGATAATTGAAGGTTAGCCCATATAACAGATAACCTTCCAAACATTACCAATAAGCTATGAAGAAGACTTATAAAAAAAGAAGAGAGAAAGAGAAACCCGTAAGTACTCCAACACAACAAAGAAAAAAGTAAAACAGAAGTATAACAAGACGATCAATTGACGAATGACCTCTGAGGCATTCAACGGTAAATCCAACACTCACCACATCTTTAAGAAAGTGGAGAAAATGATCTTTAAAGTTTGAAAGCTTAAAAGACTCATGACATCTTATGTTGCTTCAATAGGATTTTCAACCACCTTCCTGACCCAAATTCCACATTCACTTTATACTGTCGAAAAGAAAGATAGAGCTTTCTAAACTCACAATAATCTGGAAATTGCCAAATTTTGGCGAGTTTGTGATTTAGCATTTCACGCCTCAGTGTAGACAGTATATTAAATGTTTTAAGTAAGTAATTTTAATTCAGCTGATTACTTTAGCCACATCTGATGCAGCTGCTGCCTCTCCTTCTTTCGTCCAGGTAACACTGTTGGTTCATCTACGGAGGACGTTGGTGTTACCTGAACTGACTATCTTCAAATTACGGCCTGTTTTCTTACGTTAACAGCACGTTTAAATTTTTTTTCTAGACTTTTTAACTAGTTTGGAAAGCTCTCGTTTGTGTATATGTTTCTAATACATATTTGCATTTGTATCATTGTGGATTTCTTGAGCAATAAATGAATTGCTAATAGAATGCAGTACCTTCGCTGCATATTACTCATATGAAGCTGTTTCTTTAATGAAACGTGTAAGTTAGGGTCTCCTTAATGTAACAACAACAACAACAACAACAACAACAATAATAATAATAATAATAATAATAATAATAGTGATATGTTTTGTTAAAAATGACTGCTGCTTCAGCACTATTAATCTTGTAAAGAGTCTTCTCTATCTTTCTGATGACGGCTTTCTCGTTGTTGCTTAGACTGGCGAGGAACGCACCAAAGGGCATGGTAAAATTCGGTTGAGTCATTTGATTTATTATTACTTATACAATTCTCTCTCTCTCTCTCTCTCTCTCTTCTCTCTCTCTCTCGCTCTCTTTCTCTCCTCTCCAACGCGACGTTTCCTACTGATCGACAGGACATTATCAAGCGATAACTGCTGAGGGACTGAATTCTAGTGGTTGTTGTTTTTGATTAAGGTGACCTTATGTCAGCACGGGCTCTTGCTCACAGAGCAGCCCTTAATATTCTAGTGGCGAGTCCATCTCTCTCTTCCTCGTTATTTTCACTGTACATTCTCTAATTATTTTCTCTCCTTCCTTTTCTCTTTCTCATTATTTTCACAGTATTTCGAATATCATTACATCACTTGGTCACCAACCAAACATTGTTTTCAATGTTTAATATATATATATATATATATATATATATATATATATATATATATATATATATATATATATATATATATATATATATATATAAATATATATATGAAAAAATTTATTTACTAAAAATTTATCAACGAATACAACAAAATACTCATTAAATTGTATAAAAACAATCATTGTAAATATTAAACATAGCAAAAATGATAAATGCATTAAATCATAAGCATAATAAACGAAAACTCAGAATACAATATCTGGAAAAAAATGCTAGAAATGATGTGGATTTTAAATATCAATTATGGATTATTTCTTTTCATTTCTGTCAGTATCCCATGTATCTTTTTGATAATCAAATGCCTCACTATGATGACAAACAACACAATAGTGACTACTATTATCAGCAGATTTACAAATGAAAGAAATGGTGCTATCTGTTTCGTATACAAGTAATAGTCATCAACATAATTCAAGTTCTCAAGTTCCTTTAATTCTAGCTGAGACCATTTAAACTCATCTATTGCAAATGTGTAATTCTTCTATGGCATATGTTTGTTGAAATGGTATTGAGTGAAAAGGTGTGGTTCATAGTATAATTGATTTGGCATAATTAACTTACATGATGTTGCAAAAGACTTGATATTCTTAAATTTCAGTTGGGTGGTGACATTAGGACAAGTGACTGTGGCTATAAAAGTATCTAATGAAAATACAAAAATGTCTTCATTCCCTATAGTTGCTTCAAATAACTTATTAAATGACTGTGTACACACATCCTTTTCTTGATGTTGTTTTAAAATCAACTCTTGGATACAGGGATGATCATTGGTAGTGTTATGTAAGTTATCAATATCACATATATACTCTTTTTCCTTCAGTATTACACATTCATTGAATTGTTCATCAGTTAAAAAGGCTAACATTAATCCAAGTTCTTCCAATGCAAAATGAATACTAAGGCCCTTTCTAATAATGATCTGATTTTCAATATACATAGGAAAGGGATACACAGAAACTAGCAATGCTTCTCAATTATATAAAAAACTTAATAATGTCTTCCAATTCTTTTGGAGTGATTAGTGTTGGGCTCAAAATACCATTGTAAGCAAGTAAGACAGCATTGAGCATGGCTTTATGTTCTTGTAACATCACTTCACTTTCCAGTGCAAAGATATTTAAAAACTGTATATTTCCTATCTTATTGAGTTGCTTTGTTACATTCTGATTTACTTGACTTATGAAAATTTTCAATGTTTCTATTTGTTCTGCATTTTGATTGTGAGAGCCAGTCACTTTATTGATCACTGTACCCCTTGCGGCTATGTTCATGCTTAACTTTTCCAATAATGACATGGCACTGTTATTATCACCTTCTGTAGGATTTCTTTAATACCATTTTGGATTTCTCTTAGTTCACTTTCACGTTTGAGCACTGTGGAAATATCTATACTAACTGTTCCAAGGTCCTTGATTATTTTGACTTTTATGTCTTTTTAACAGGGCACCTTTTTTATATTTCCACTTCTGAAGATATGAGTCCAATTAAAACTAGTGCTATGATGAGCCGTATGTTTGCCTCTGCAAAAATTAGACTTAATCAGATTTCTTTATATATAGACACATTAATTGCACTGTATACATCACAGTTATGATATTTTCAGTCCAACACTATTTACATACAGTTATATACACACAATTTTTACCTCTTTCTGTTTCTTAGATCATACCTCGTAGTAATTGGATTTTCTACAGTATTTTCCTTTCTTATGTTATCTATATCTTTAATAGACCATGGGTCTGTTTTCACTACCTTTACATGATTCTAGTGAACTACCTTTTCCTTTAGATGACTTTCATTTATTACTCTGTATTTATTTAATCTTAACACTTCTATTACTCTATATGGCTCAGTGAATTTGGGAGAAACTTTTACATTTGGACCTTCTAGTACATGATTCTGAACATAAATTTGAGTACCCACTGTAATGTCTGGTTTAGTGGTATTTTTGTTATAGTATTTTTCTTGAGTCTCATGTACGTCTTTTAGTCTACCTCTTGTCTGCAGGATAGTCTCAGAAGTATGTCTGGCTTTCCATGCAACACCCCCCCTTATGACCAGGAACTTTGCTGTAGTTGGGGGGCTTGCGTGATGTAATGAAGAATTGAGCGATGGTGGTGGGGTGATTTATTGAATTGACCTTAGGGTCAATTCAGAGCATCCTGACTAATCCTGGTACTCTGTATCGCCTCCTCCTATTTTCACTATTTCTCTCCTTCCTCTGTCTGGATGGATTTTGTTGATGACAGCATTAATTTGGACACGCTCTTACTGTTCTTTGGAGTTGAAGGAGGGTGGAGTGGGATGGCATGCCTATCCACCCGTAAAACTGGAGTACCCAACGTGGTCGAGCAAGGGGAACCTTTTATGTCAAGCCCTGCATTTAGTGCTGGGTTTGATCTCGATGGACTGACTACCCTCAAGGCACTGAATGTGGGGTGTATATCTAGGTTGTACCCCTAGGGTGCTCCAATAAAGGAATTGCATCCTCTAAATGTGGCTTCATAATGGGTATGGGGAAAACCTAGACGAATCTATTATATATAATTTTATGGGAGAAAACTTTAAAAACCCCCAAATCCTGATGACCATTGCATGAAACCAGACATGGGAAAGACTCTGCAATCCAGTGTGGTTACACTGGCAGCATATACTCCCCAGCAAGGGAGAAGAAATTTTGTAAGAAGAAAATCCTTAGAAGAATCTGGAGGATGTGTACTTAATGAATTTGATAAATATCTAACTATTACCTTTGAGGATAACTTATGAATATTTTTGAAGTACATAGGGATATTGTAAAATGCTGTGGGAGGGAAACTAAGATACTGCCACATGGTAGAAATAAGCTTTTGTTAGAGACTAGATCATTAGAAGAAAGTGAGAAATTGAAATCCCTGAGTTTACTGGGAGGAGTTCAGAGTGAATGTAAACCACATGATACCTTCAATCACACCAAAGGAATATATATGCTCCTCATCTTATGATTCATCCTGAAGAGGAACTGGAAGATGAACTTAAAGATCAGGGGGTATTGAAGGTGGAAAGACTGAAAAAGAAAGTAAACGGGGCATGGTGTCCTATGCCACAGTTATTATTAACTTTCAATTTATCTAAATTACCTAATTTTCTCAAAGCTGCTTTGTACAGATATAAAGTGAAACATTACGTGCCGAGACCCAGGAGGTGGGTTTTTACTGTCAGAAATATGGGCATATAATTGTGTCCTGTAGATCCAAGTTGCAAGGAAACCCTGCAATTTGTATAAATTGTGGAGAAGTTGAGCATGGTGATTGCCATGCTGAACCAAATGCAATCATTGTGGGGAAGCACACCAGTCATCCTCGAACTCATGTGGTGTTTTCCCTTTTGAAAAAGAAGTACAATACACTAGAGTCCTTGAGAAAGTTACTTTTGCAGAAGCCAGAAGAATAGTACTGAACAAATGTATAAGACCAAGGGTATCTTTTGCAAGTGTTGTTGCAAATAGACAACAATTGAGAAGGAGGAAAGTTAATTCGAATACTGCTTCAGATTCATTTAGAACAGGTGGAAAAATTCAAAATTTCCATATAACAAAAAGTAGCAACAAAAAAAAACTTGGATAAAGCTTCAAATTAAAATGTCTATGACTGCAAACATCATCCTTGGTTGATGTGCAAAATTCTTTGGAAATAGCATCGGCTTTGGCTGGTGCACCGGTCTCTTTGGAGACAGCATCAGCTTTGGCTGGTGCACCGGCCTCTTCGGAGGCAGCATCAGCTTTGGCTGGAGCACTGGCCTCTTCGGAGGCAGCATCAGCTTCGGGTGGTGCACCAGCCTCTTTGGAGGCAGTATCAGCTTTGGCTGGTGCACCAGCCTCTTTGGAGGCAGCATCAGCTTTGTCTGGTGCACCGGCCTCTTTGGAGGCAGCATCAGCCTTGGCTGGTGCATCAACCTCTTCGGAGGCAGCATCAGCTTTGGCTGGTGCATCAGTTTCTTTGGAAGCAACATCAGTTTTGACTGGTGTAAGTAATTTGAAATTTACGTCTGTCCTTGCTGATGTGCATGCCTCTTTTGGGGGGTCGCCTTCCTTAGCTGATGCAATGGCTTCTTGGGAGCCTGAAACACCAGCTACAGAGGCAGCCAGCCAAGAACATGAAATTGCTTCCTGTATGGAGGTAGCAATGCCAGTCCCGAAAAGAAAGGATGCTGAAAGTGGCAGGCAGTCTCCCTCTAAGAAAAAACAAAGCAGGATTCCCCAAACCCCAAATTCCTGGCAACCTTACTAAGACAAAATATCTTCAAAGAGGCCCTATTATCAAGGCCTCTAAACTCAAGTAAATTCTTAAATTGTCTTCAGTTCAATTGTCAGGGCCTGAGAGCTAAATGGGAGGAGCTCAAAATGCTAATTTTTGAGTTGTCTCCTGTTTGCATAGCTTTGCAAGAGACTATGCTCAGCAGTGATTTTATTCCTTGCCCTAAAGAATATGTTGCTTTCCATTCAGATCTAAATCAAAATAATAGAAACCGGGGTGGAGCAATGTTATATGTTCGCCACGATACTCCACTCAAGCATTTTCCTGTTAATTCTTCTTTGCAAGCTGTTGCAGTGCAAGTGTTTCTGGCTCTTAAATATACAATTTGTTCTGTATATCTTCCACAAAATGTAGCTTTCCCTAGTAGGGATTTCTGTAATCTCATCAGACAGCTTCCTCTGCCTTTCATCATCCTAGGTGATATGAATGGAAGAAATCCTTTATGGGGGGATTTAATTACTAATGGGAGAGGAAATTGCCTGTCATCCATTACTGAAAGTGAAAATGTTGGTGTTCTAAACACTGGAGAACCCACCTATTTCCATGTACAGACCGGTACTTTAACAGCCTTCGACTTGTCAATATGTAGTGCCAATGCCATTATGGACTTCAATTGGCATCGATGATATGCACAGTAGTGATCACTTTCCTATTGTTGTTAGCACTGGATCAAATCCTCCATGTCCAAGATTACCTCGTTGGAGTGTAAAAAGAGCTTACTGGGCAAATTTTGAAGAGCATAGTTCAATCGAAGCTACAGCAGAGGAATTTGAATGCACTGAGGATGCTATTGAATTGTTAATAACTACTTTATTTGCAGCTGGACTTCAGTCAATTCCAAGAACATCAGGTCTATTTATGCGCCGACCAGTACCATGGTGGTCAAAAAAATACCATGAAACCCATAGAACTATGAGATCTTGTTTTACTAGGTATAAAAGACGGAAATGTAACTATTATCTGGTAGAATTTCGTAAGGCTAGGGCAAAGTTTAGGTTTGATATAAAAAATGCACGAAGAAAATCTAGGACAAACTTCATTTTCTTCCATAAATTGCAAAACTCCCATCACATTAGTGTGGAAGAAGATAAGGAAAATAGCAGGAAAGTTTGTACCTAGCCAACCACCTGTGTTAAAAATAAATGGCATAAATGTAGGAGATCCAAAAGTAGTGTCAAATGAGTTTGCCCTACATTTTGCTAAAATATCTAAAAAAGATCATGAGACACCATATGCAAACAACAGAAAACAAATGGAACAGTATTATCTTGATTTCACAACAAATAAAGAGGAGTCTTATAATATTCCATTTACTATGAGAGAATTTGAATTGGCTCTCTCAAAGTGTAAAGAATCTGGTCTTGGTCCTGATGAGATTTCATATTGTATGATCAAGCATGCTGCTCAGAATACTAAAAGATTTATCCTCAGTATAATAAATAGAATTTATAAAGAACATTACTACCCTTTATGTTGGGAACTAGCAAGAGTCCTTCCTTTTGTCTAACCTGGAAAGGATAGTTCTTTCGTAGGAAATTATCGTCCAATTGCCCTAACATCTTGTTTGTGTAAACTAACGGAGAAAACGGTGAATGCTCGTTTAGTGTGGTATTTAGAGCGAGGAAACTTTTTCTCTCCGGCCCAATGTGGTTCTACAGTATGCGATCCACTGTTATCTTAGTTAGAATGGAGTCTGCAATATGTGAAGCCTCAGCCTCTAAGCACCACTTTAACATGGTTTTCTTCGACTTTGGAAAAAGCGTATGATACTACGTGGCGGTATGGTATTTTGAAAGTAGTCCATGAATATGGTTTAAGAGGAAAATTAGCTATTTTTATTAAGCTATTCTTAAAAAATCGTTATTTTCAAGTACAAGTAGGAGCAGTTCTGTCTGAAGTATGTAAACAAGAGAAGGTGTTCCTCAGGGCAGTGTGTTAAGTGTAACACTTTTTGCTCTAGCAATTAATGACATAGTAAAGCAAATACCTGCAGATGTTACACACACACTGTTTGTGGATGACTTTTCTTTATCTTTTGCAGCTGCGCATATGTCAGTAGCAGAATGTCATCTACATATATTTATAAATAAGATAGTGAAATGGGCTGAAGTGCAAGGTTTCAGATTTTCTTCATCAAAGACTGTAGCCATGCATTTCTGTAGAATTAGAGGGATACATGCAGACCCAGATTTATATGTAAATGGCCAGAGAATATCTTCTGTTAACGAAACAAGGTTTTTAGGAATGATTTTTGATACTCGGTTGACATGGCTTCCCCATATCCTAAATCTCAGGGCTAAGTGCAGAAAATCTTTGGATATCTTTAAAGTTTTGTCAAGTACATCTTGGGGAGCAGATAGACTCCAGTTATTAAGATTGTATAAAGCCTTGATTTTATCAAAATTAACATATGGATGTGAAGTTTACACCTCGGCTACCCCAAGTCGCCTTAAGATTTTAGACTCCATTCACCATACTGGAATTAGGATTGCTACTGGAGCTTTTAGGACTTCCCTTATAAGGAGTATGTTAGTAGATGCTGGGGAAATGCCCCTAGCCTTACATTACCAGGCTCTCCTGGCTCGAAGCTGTTCAGATTCCAAAGACTTCCTGGATCCCTAGTATGCCAGTCGTTAAGAAATGGAAGATTTGATAGCTTTCATGAAAGTCATCCACAGATGCCACGTCCATATGCCTTCAGACTGAAATCAACCCTCCAAGACTTGAACATTCCAGACAAATGTGTACTACCGGTCAAGGCATCTGTATCTCCCCCTTGGAAATTCCCAGCAGTAGAGTTTTGTAACTACTTTAATCAACCAAAGAAGAATGTCTCTGATAAAATATTATATTATACCTTTTTAGATCATATGTCCCAACATGATAATTTTATCTCAGTTTTTACCGATGGATCCAAAACCAGTGCAGGCGCTGGTGTTGGCATAGTTTTTCCGTCCTTTGAGCGTCGTGGAAGGCTCTCAAGTAATGCATCTGCATTTACTGCAGAATTATATGGAATTTTAAATACTGTCAAAGAAGTTTTAAAAAGTAGTGATAAGAATTTTATTGTGTACTGTGACTCCATAAGCGCTCTAGAGTCACTGGAAGATTTTTATTCCAAACATCCAGTAGTTTTAAGTACTCTAGAATGGTTATTTTTAGCTAAGCAGAGGGGTTTTAATATTGAATTTTGTTGCGTTCCAGCACACGTTGGAATATCTGGAAATAAACATGCTGGTGCAATTGCCAAGGAGGCTGTTTCTCGTATTGAGCCTAGATCATTTAAGCTGCCGTGTAGAGATTTATATACTCCAATTAGAGAGAAGTATAAAGTACTTTGGCAAAATATTTGGTCAAATTTAACTACTAATGTAAAAATGAGAACAATTGGACCTGCCATCATCCTTGGCTGTACAATTTTATGCCCAGAAGGTTTCAGACGGCTCTGTGCCGCCTGCGTATTGGACATACTAGGCTGACACATTCCTACTTGATGAGTCGTGATCACGAACCATACTGTGAGGATTGCCTGGTTCCACTGACTGTTATGCACTTGCTGGTTGAGTGCTCCAGTTTGGTGGAACAGCGCTGTCAATATCTATACTATGGGAAGGAGAATAATGTTTTTAAGTTGTCAAAAATTTTAGGAGCAAATGGGATTTTTAACATCACTGGCTTGTTTGGATTTCTTTTTAACACTGGTATTTTAGATAAACTGTAATGCTTGTGTGCGCCTTGCTTTTATTCATATTGAAATGGTGTATATGTATGTGTGTGTGTATGTGTGCATATACGTATGTGTATGTATATGTGTATATATATGTATGATGTATGTAATATATAATAATATTTTTAACATTTATTTTATAATTACATTTTTTTATCTTTTATCATTTAAAAAATAATAATTCTCTGTTTAATTATTATTAACAAAATTTATAGGGTCCTTTTATATATAGTTCGGCATCAATGACCTGGTTGTCGCGATGCTAGATTAATATAGTATCAATCAATAAATCAATCCATGCAACATAGTCATATAGATTAAGTATATCTGGGTGGTGTTGCATCATGTAATAACGTATTTGGCATTCCCTTCCGATAGCCATATAGCAAATAATGAGGAGATTTTCCCATCGTCTCATTTACAGATTATTTAATATGAACTGTACGTCTTCAAAATCTTAAGTCTCAATCTTCTGTATGTGGTTTTACTAAAGTTTTCAGGATATCCTTTATTTTACGATTAGTTCGTTCTACTGCTCCATTTGAACTGGGTTTATAAGCTGTTATTTGACATTTATTTATTTAATAAAACTTACATATTTTCTTTAAAAGATCACTAGTAAATTCAGCAGCATTATCAGAAGAACATGAGGACATGAACGTCTGGTTATAATTCTAGTATAGACTAATATTTGTTTGTTTCCTCTGATAGTTGTTCGAAATGGACCCAAAACATCCATAGTTACTACTTGAAATGGATTTAATTCTGATGGATAATTTTCAAGTGGAGGTTTTGTATTTACGTTACCTTTATGTTGATTACAAACAACGCAATTTTGTACAAAGTACGGTAGCCCTTCCTAATTGAGCTAACATATCTTGAATGACCGGCATCGGCATTCTATCTGGAACTGTGTTGGAGTTTAATTTTCTATAATCTATTAAAAGTCTCCAACTGCCATCTTTCTTTGGAACAAGCAACAATGGAGAATTATATGGAGATTTAGAAGGAATTAAGACTCCGTCTCTTTTCATTTCCTCTATCAAATTATCAACTATGGGTCTCTGGCTTATTGATATCTGTAATTAGAATAAAAATTGGCTTGGCTCCATCATCTAACAAAATCTTATGTTGTAGGACATTTGTTCTTCCTAGTTTATCTCCTTCTACAGCTAGCTATTATATTTCTATATTTCTCTAGCACTTGAATTAACTTATTTCTATTTTCTGGAAAATCTGTTTCATTTACTTCCTGATTTATTTGAGAGTTTTGGCCATTTATAGTGAAAAATGCTTTTTCTTCTACTGTTAGTAAAGGATTGTTAACAGGTATTCCTATGCAAAAGACAGTGCCTGCATGTAATGTTAGTTTATTATTTGACAAGTTTTGGACATAAGCTTCACAATTATCACCATTCGTGTGGAATAGTGAATTATCCATTCTGACAAATGTGACAGAAAGATTAAATCAATATTGCCTTGAACATTTCTTTGGGTGTATAAGGCCATGGATGGTCACCATGATCATCCAAATGCAGTGAATTTTAAATTCAGGCATAAAAAGTTGTTGTTAGGGAAGGAAATGAAGGTAATAAGTGTAAAGCGCAATATCACCTCAGTTGCAAAATCCCTTGAATCTCCCAATGAAGGTCAGTATGTAACAAAAGAAAGGGAGTCAACATTGGAAATGTGTCTAACAACACAGATGTTTAGAAATTTAGATTTTGATTTAGGAAAAGATGTTTTTGACGAGGAAGAAAACATTTTGAGAGCAAACAGAAATAAAAAGATATCGAGGGAGTAATTGAGGAGGAGGCTCTCAAATACGTTGGGGGATATATTGGCAAAATATTTTGTGTGAAATACCCTGAGTTAGGAAATAAGAATAAAGAAGTACCAAGGAGTGATACTTGGATAGACTGTGTAAGTAGGGGGGAGTTGCACGTACCATCTAGTCCTTTTTTATCACAGTTAGTAATAATGCGGGTGATCTCTAATGCTGTAAAATGGAAAGCACTCATAGAGGGCAAACATTGTTTAAAAAAACTTTGCTTTGAATTGAAAAAGCTTAATATTGAAGTTCCTGCCGATGTTATAGCTCCTTATGTAAAGATATCTGCATATTTTCGAATGAAATATCTTGATAAATTGATAAAGTATAGGAAACGTCAAGGGCAACTATGCAGGGAGGCACCAAGAAAAAAGAAAAAAATTGTAACTTAATAAAATATTTTAAAAATGCAAATGTTGTTTTATTTACATTCTTTTGACACTTGAAAGATCAAATTATCAAAAACATTCTCTTCTAAGAAGATTCTTGACGGTGTATTAGACCTAAGTTCTTAATGGTTCTCACCACCGCGCTCCCTCAGATGACGTAGGTGCGCAGAAGAGTCTTAAAAATTGGGAAATTGACGTGTCTGGCTGACCTGTTCTATCTGGACCGTGCTCATAAGTCACAGAACGGGATGTCGCCTGTCCAACCTAGACGCATCTAACATAAGAAATCATTCTTTACAATGTAAAAACAAAAATAGAATACAAAGATTTCTCTACTAAAAGACCTATTTATTTTAGAGACGTTGCAAATAAAACAACTTGTTCCGGTTTTAAATACCCAGTCCTCAGCTGTTCAGCTTTTTTTTTATCTTGACTTTGTTGTTTTTAACGCCTTTTATTACTTACTTTTCGTTTCTGCTTTTAGTTTTACTCTTGATTTTGCTCTGGCCGGTTAGCCCCACTCTTCCTTTAGTTATTTATGTATTTATTTATTATTATTCTTAAAATAATTAATTTCTTTAAATAAAACCTTCATATAGTAATATTCAATTTCATAGTTTTTTTTTAAGTTTATGTAACTTTTGGTTTGACTTAACTTATTGTGTGTTTTAATTATGGTCTCCTTTTAAATTGACCTATAGGTAACTATTGTTTTTTTTATTTTATAATTTAAAAAAAGTGTTTAAAAATTATTTTATTTACATCCATTGTAGAATTTCCTTGAGGATGCAATAATGTATTGCGAAACGTCGGAATAAATGCCATAATGTCAAAATCCTGTGTGTTCCTGCCTGCATTCATCTACTTAGTGTGACTCTGCCGAGTGGCCTCCTGCTGATTTTGGCTTTATATATGTATGTATATATATATATATATATATATATATATATATATATATATATGTGTGTGTGTGTGTGTGTGTGTGTGTGTGTGTGTGTGTGTGTGTGTGTGTGTGTGTAGAAATAGAAACATCTTATTTAAATTTGTGGTCGGATGGCTCTACATGGGTATACGTATACCTGGCCACCGCACTAACGACAGTCAACTGGTGGTTACGTGTGTTTTGTTATCTGCCTCCAATTAGCATAAGAGAGAAGTCATAAACCTTGATTTTTATATATTCCTTAATTGTTTTTAATAATTGCTTTTCATGCTGCACACATTTAATGATTAGTCTTTCTGCTTCTCACTAAAAATGACTTTATGTCCGTGATCATTCAATGGGTTTATGCACCAAGTTTGTATTAGTAATCCATTACCTGAAATGATAAACAATTCTGAAATTCGCAACAAAGGAAATCATGATATAAAACGATGATGAAATCATATAATATGTGCAATGTTCGAAAGCGAACGCACAGGAGAACGATTTTTTTTTTCGGTCCATCCTCGGTGAAGTCATCTGAAATAGAAAGCTGATCTTGACGAAATCATTGCATTAATTTCACAAACTATTTGCATTTGAAATTTTCATCTGGATGGTCGGCGAATCAGCAGCAACAGGGAATTGAGACAATACACTTCAGAGAAAGGGTGAGGCAACAGGATCCTTCACAAAGCAAGAAACTGAGAGACAATAGCAAATGAAATGTTCCAATTAAAGGGATAAATCACAATAGAACAACCAGCTTTCATTCTATGCTCTACCAAGGTCTCTTTTACATCTTGCTGAAGACTTTTTTATGTAGTTTTCTTCTTGTCTTTATTACAGCAAAACAAATGCTCGAACTCTTTATCTATTCATTATCATGTTTTTCATCCTTTCTCTTAATTTTCATATCCAGTGAAAATATCAACAAAATATATCATACTTTCTCCAAGTCTCTCCTTGAAAGACATTAATAAATTATATTGCACATTTTCCTACTCCGTACCAGTTCATTTTATTACCAACCAAACATTAGTGCGACGATTCCTTATTACATAGTTATCTTATTTAATGTGAACGTTTATTGCAGAATGAATATTGTCTTACTTCAAAAGTGTCGCCTCGAATATCTATTTTGATTTGTGCAAACTTATCATTAAACATTTCTACAATCCTTTAAATCATATAAGTTGCATTTGAATTATTCATGTATATAACCAATATTAATATTAATTGTTGAAAAGTAAGCACACGCTTACAAAAGACTCTTTCAACTCCTATTGGATGCAATGCAATCTTCTTTTCTTTCTGTCAGAACTAGGCGCCAGTGCTTATTCACTGATGCAGAAAGCACGTCGAGTCCGACGCAATATTTCGTAGACTTTTGATGCTCATAAAACTATGAGTATCAAATACACTATTATTATATTCTTTCTCCCAACATTATTCGAAAAATCGTTCATCTGAATTTTTGTTTATTTTATCGAAAATAACTGAACTTAGTCTCACGTGATGAGTACGAATTTCCTCAAATACAAAAATTCCTGTTCCATTCCATTCAAGCCCTGAAACAATCAAAATTTAAATAACGAGTTCTATGCAGCAAAATTTTTACTTGATTAAAAAGATAATATGTATTTCGCAGCCACGGCAAATTTATGCGAATAGTCGGAAATACAGCCAGGAAGAGGATGCTTGGAGGGTTGACAGATAGGACCAGCACCTCATAAATGTAAGACACAAACTTAGGAAAGTCATCAGTATTGGGGAATTTTCATCCCTTCTCACGGGGCCCTCTTCAAAGCTTTTGATTTCATGCCGAATGGACAAAATCAAAAGAAATTAAGTTTTTTATAATTTATTTGATATCATTTACTAGAACTAAAGGTTCATTCATAAGATATTTTTGTATCCGACCATCGAGGCGAAATTTCAAGAGATGATATTGAATGCTAACTTCCAAAAATAGTTTTCACGTTCAATGACTTGATGATTCTCGATTATTACCCACTTCCCTTATTCTCTAACCAGTTTCTCTACATGATTTTAATGTTTATGTAGTTCCAAAACCTGTATCTTATCACTGCATGGGAGGCTGGATATTTATTACTAAAAATAGATGATATAATACCAGTTACGTGTTTATGGCATGCCTCCTAAAAATGAAGTATATTTATCTAAATTACGGAATATTGCTGATTCACGACAAAAAGGTTTGATTTTTCCAACGCAAATGTGAATTATACATGTAGCCAAAATCTGCATCAGTCTGTAAATTTTATAGCCAATATATAATACGTTAAAAGAGGACCAAATAGTTGCAAATGTGAAAGAAATATTAGAAATGTGACAGAAATACTTGGCATGGACCGAAAATTTACATTTTCAAAACAACAGTATTCGTTATGTACAAGGTAGAGGTTCATGAAACAGCATTATTATCCGCATATTCTTCGATCGATTTCATGACATTTTGGGCCTTAAGCCAAAGCGAAAATAGGGGCTAATCAATAGCTAAAATATAGGTACCGGTAGGGACTGAATCGACGTGGCAGACACCTACAGTGAATGCCGTGAAGTTCACTGATGGCACTAATTACCCCACGAGGTTATCGATATTATTACAATTGTTAATCATTCAGCCATTGTTTTTAATATGAACGACGAATAGTTGGAGAAACAAATGAGGTAGAAGAAGCACATAGGGTTCCGGAATAAGATTTGCAGCGTAATTATTAAACGATTCCCAAACAGCGAGAGAATAATCATTGGGTGCTTGGCCAACGATTTGAAAATCCTTGTATGAAATTTAGGTTATACATTTTTTGCAATGTCCTCCTCGTATGCTAGAGAATCCATTGGCTTTCAAAGTACAACCGGTGCGGTGAGTGACTCCGATGATGAGAATCAATTCTGACCATGATCAATCTTTTGGTGGTACTCACGTATTTCCAAATTTTACATTTAGCGGAGTAAAGCAATAATTCACCAAAGATAGAATCATAGACGGAGTTTATCTTTGCATGAGGACAAAGAACCCAGAGTTTTGAGATTTTAGTTAATTTAAGATTCAGGATAATATTTTATATATCCTGTAACAGTTGTAAACAACGTTATTATTTTTCCATTTTAACTGTTTTATTTAAGTCTTGAAATAAACTATAAACATATGCCGGTGTATGTTTTTCTTAAACTGATTAGTGTGTTTGTGCGCGTGTGTGTTTGTGTGTGTAATTGAATCACGAAAGTTTGGAACGTGATGAATATATAAATAAAGGTAGAAGCCACAAAGGAAAGTGAGACAATGGAGTAGGTGCAGGATCTTTCGACATCTTTTGATCTTGCAATTACTGAACTGCCAAACCAATTTATCCGGTAGTTGTTTTATTCACTTGAATGAATGACGGACATTTGACCGAAGATCATTTGGCCGAAAATGTAGCAGACTTACCTACTTGTATGTCACACCCGCTGTCGTTCTATGAATTATAACAAGCAATCTTAACAGTTCGAAAACAATCGGAATTTACTTTAAATTTACCATCTCAATTGTTGAATTGGACCAAACGACACTCACACAGTTGCTGGTCAAAAGTTCCAAAGGTAAGTTAACAGTTTCCCAGTTTTA
>NC_087220.1:14253722-14281222 GCF_015104395.2 Macrobrachium nipponense | reverse complement strand
CTAGTAAAGGTATTTTATTGCGTACAGATAGAAGAATAATAAAATAATGTGTGTGTGTGTGTGTGTGTGTGTGTGTGTGTGTGCGTGTGTGTGTGTGTGTGTGTGTGCGTATGTGTGTGTGTGTGTTTTGTGTGTGTGTGTATGTATAATATCATTAACAGTGTAATAATGATACACAAGTATCTGTTTCATTTAGACTCTAGTTTGAAAGACGAGGCTACAAGAATTTTAGTGGTGAAGATCATGAAATGCTGACACGTTTTATACTTTATAGTGAAATGTATTTGATGTAAATTTAAATAGCTATAAATATCATGGAATTACTTACGTATTATTACAATGATCTTCAACGTTGCAGTGGTGCATAATGTTTTGAATAAGCGAAATGCACTACAACCTCAGAATTCATTTTTGTTAAATACTCATTGTCATACTTTAAGTGCAGCAATACCTAATATCCTATTCATTTCGGTATGAGAGAATGAAACGTATCAGAATTTCATGAACTTTTCTACCAAAATTCTTACCGCTTCGCCATTCAACAAGAAAAACAAAATACATGTAAATATTTTCATCCTTTTGGGAATACCAGCGTGGAACCTGATCACAATTTTCGTGAGAAATGAGAAAATGATTCAGTGCTCCACCTCCACAAATGAACCAAAATATAGGGTGTCTCATTTTGAAATGATGAATTTTTCTTATTTCATTATTTGTAGCAGAGAGAGAGAGAGAGAGAGAGAGAGAGAGAGAGAGAGAGAGAGAGAGAGAGAGTCCTTTACCCCTACTGCGCCGAGTGAACACGCTCATTATTATTCTTTTTCCTTTGTCCAGTATTATGACAATTATTACTTTCAATACTGTAGCTGTTGAATATATCTAGATATCCAGTTAGACAGTAGTGACGTCACAAATAGTGGTAGTTAAATTAAATTTAGCTCTCCTCTTACTCAGTTAATATGAAGTGTAGAAAACAAAACTGAGCGATATATTATTTATTTATTTATTAATTTATCTATTTATTTTCAATGAATGAAACCCAAAATTATATTTCAATAACTTTATAGACATCAGGCATAAACAATCCATCAGCCTATCTCGGACGAATTATTTTACTTCATGAATATTGAAGCTCTTCAGTGCCACTGCTTTCTGCGATATCTCCCTCTTGCCATTGCAACTGTGTCGTAGGTTTTTCATCAGCATTTAGTAGTATTTCTATATGCGTTACGAAAAACCAACTGGCGATTTAAATTTAGGTCAAATAAAATAAAGACGAAACAAAAGGGGATTTTGAATGCCTTGCCAAAGACATAAGTTTGAATTTATTACATTAACTTGAACAACCGCAAAAGAAACGTGGGAAACATCGAAAGTGGATAAAACAGACTTATTGATGACTCATCTCTCTTGGTACCATCAGTCATCGACGTGATTTTAATCATTTTAAAAACAACATTCTTTTAAATGACTGGTAGCTCTGGTGCCATCAGACAACGAAAATGACTCTTCCAATCAAACATCACTGCTGTTATCCGACTCATCCCTCCTGGAGATAGCGCATCTTGCCTGGACATCATTTCATCTTTCATTATATCATGACTCGACTACACAACTCTAATTCCTTTCCCCCAGCATCTTTCATACAGCCTGACCCTTCACCTATCAGCCAACCACCCTCTCCTCCTTCCCTTTACAATATTTAATCGACTTTCCATCTGATTTCTCTAGACTTGTGGACGCATTCTTCTCCCACATTCCATATAAGGCCTTTTTCTCTCTATACATATAACACGGTAATTAGTTTTCCTCCGAGTTTATAATGTTTCACCTTCAGTTTCTTGAGACATTTGTTATGATAAAGGAGGAACTGCACAAAATAACAGTTCAAGTATAAGTTTAATCCCTAAAATAACATTTCCAGCATACTCAGAGAGAGATGTGTGCACGCGCACACACACACACACACACATCACACACACACACACACACACACACACACACATATATATATATATATATATATATATATATATATATATATATATATATATATATATATATATATATATATATTTACAGGGTATAACACGAGTTTATGCAAATATTTCGAGAAATGAAACAAAAAGTCATTCTAAGCAGAAAATGCTCTATAAATATATACATTTTAAAGCTTTGTTTGTCGGTGAGGTGAATTTTTAAAATAAACGTTATCATTAAATGGCCAAGTAAAACAGCGTGCACAGGATGTCAGAGTAGTCACAGATAGCAGGAGGGGGATGGAACTGACTTCTCTTGTTGTGCTAAACAGCTTTGCTTTTCCGCCAAGAGCATGCCGGGTAACAAATGCCAGATTTCTTATTAATTTTGAGAGCAAGAAACTGGTGACGCTGCCTTACCCTTCCAATAAAATAGAAATATTCAGATATGAGATCTATTTATGGGTTATGCAACAACGAACGCCACTGTTATAGAAAATGGAAACATGCGAGTAGGCTGATGTGAATAAAATAATTCCAAATTAAATGTATTCATTAGTTACTAAAGAAAGGGGAAATATGAATGTATCATAGAAATCTTCTCCATCTCTGTCAATGGTAGTGGGATCGGGGTTAGTTGCATACAGGGGTAAGTTGATACACTGTCAATATCTTCATTATATGGAAATAGTTGGCCCGAAGTTCTTAATACTATTAGGCGTCAGTGTCAGCCTTATCCTCGTTGAGTGCAAAAAAATTGATCAACCGTCCCCCCAAGCCACAAGCAAAAACTGTTTTTGCATAGTCTGAGTAAATACTTTGACCTTGCCTATCATTTTCATAGACCTTAATGAAACCTGTGTTCATGAAAATTTTTCAAAATAACTGTCTTCATGCTTCATATGTGTTTAGACTTCATTTTCCAATAATTCAAATGAATAGCAAAATTTATGTGGAGAAGGAAAATAATTCAGTCAGGGGTGGTTGTTACAGTCAATAACAACTTACCCCACATGATATATTGTTGTATCTGGTCTTCCAAAAGAAAATCCACAGGATACACCTGTAGTTGTAGAAGCCATAAAAAATGCTTAATGCAACCAAAGCAAATGGTGAGCGCCCGTTACAGACTACTGAAGTTTGCATAGGCTACATCATCCCAACCTGTGACCCTTCTCAAGACCATCTAACTTCCCAGTACGTAACAAGCCTTTGAAATTATGATTCCAGATCCTGTTGCAAGCACAAGCAAGGATGGTTTAGATAGGCCTTAATTATACCAATCACCTCCTATAAAGACAGAACAAAGACCTACAAGGGATATCAAAACCCCAGATGAGACACGACCTTTTAAAAAGACTAGCTCTAGAAAGACACAAAGATGCAACAAAAGAAGATGAAACTACAAAAGCCCAACGAGGATTCACAAAAAAAAGGGTTCTTCAGTAAAACCAGTGAAATGAATCTGAATAACAAATGTTTTTGAAGTCTGGTGGAAATAAAAGCAGAAAAAACCATTGAAGATTACTGGTGAATGGCCAAATTCAGTCTCAGAGGAGCAATGGGTACAATGCTTTGATGCAAAGTTTAGGTCTATAAAAATTGCACAAATGAAATTGTTTATCATGTACATATGTGACCTGTGAACAATGAATTTTTAACTGAATTCTTTTGGTTTCCAAAGAATGTGATTCTTTTTATATTTTGTAACAATATACCCCATGGACTGTAACGACTTGCCCCGTGTATGGGGCAAGTTGTATTACAAAACAAGTTTCTGCTATTTTCTATTATATTACAGGGATTAAAGAATATAATTTTCTTATGAGTATGATAACACATAATAAACTTTGCACAGCATAAATTCGAGTTTCTTACATGAGATATCGAATTAGAGGTGAAAATAGTAAAATTTTAACAACTAGCCCCAGTTTCCGTATTCACTGGACTACAATGAACAGAAAAGCTAGCCAAATGGAACCTCCCCTCCATCAAACATAGGCCTATTCATTACTTACAGATCAAAGATTTAAAGCATAATATAAAAAATCTCTCCTTCAAAAAGTATTCATCACACACCAGTCGAGGGAAAAAAACCTCTAAGAAAATGCTTTGGCCTCTATCATATGAAACAGATTTTCTTCATACATAAAGCTAAAAATTAAAATTAAATTACTTTGAAGTCTGATCACGGGTGATTTACCAATTAAATGGACTATAATGTTACATTTTTCCAAAACATGCAAAAAAAAAATCCTAATGAAAAGACTATCAATCCAATTGCCTAATGCACTTCATCAACCCTTCCCCCTTCATATCCCTGACCACTTAGACATTGCGCACGCCACCTTGGCCAAGAGCAGGTTTAAGGAAAAATGGTTATTTTAAAATTCACCTCACCTGATAAACGAACCCTTAAAATGCAAGTGTTAATATAAAATTTTCTGCTTAGAATGACTTTTTTTTTATTTCTCGAAATATTTGCATAAACTCATGTTACACCCTGTACATATATATATATATATATATATATATATATATATAGATATATATATATATATATATATATATATATATATATATATATATATATATATATGGGATATAATATATATATATATATATATATATATATATATATATATATATATATATATATATATATATATATATATATATATATATCTGCATATATAGTAATATATATAATTATATATTTATATATCTATATCTATATTGTATTATGTATATTATATATATATATCTATAATATAATATATATCACATTACCGTGATTCATATACATATATCGAACTACAAATGTCCTTTAATATCTAATTCGCTCTACCTCGGAATTAAGATATTTCAGGTGGGAGGCGGCATGAACTTATATCTCTTGTGGTGTCGGGGTGCTTTAAGGCTTCACTGCCAGTCCAGGAATTGGGAGGTCGCTGGTTCGCGCCTGTCGATCGCCAATTCTATTATCGCTTAATAAATTCCCCCTCGCTTAAGCATACATGAAAATATATTAATTCCGAGGTAGAGCGATTTAGATATTAAAGGACATTTGTAGTTAGATATATGTATATGAATCACGGTAATGTGATAGACTTATATGATGACTACGAGCGGGCAAAAGCACTACCACGCCACCGAGAACGAGATGGGTTGATGCAGTCTCCAAAACAGCGGCATGAACTTATATTTCTTGTGGTGTCGGGGTGGTTTAAGGCTTCACTGCCAGTCCTTGAATTGGGAGGTCGCTGGTTTGCGCCTGTCGATCGACAATTCTATTATCGCTTAATAAATTCCCCCTCGGTTAAGCATATATGAAAATATATTAATTCGAGGTAGAGCGAATTAGATATTAAAGGACATTTGTAGTTCGATATATATATATATATATATATATATATAATATATATTATATATATATATATATATAATAAAAGGAGCCCATAAAAAAACACCAAAATATATATGTATGTATGATATGTATATATATATATATATATATATATATATATATATATCTATATATATATATATATATATATTATATATATATAGTTTATATATATATATATATATATATATATATATATATATATATATATATATATATAATATATATATATATATATATCATATATATATATATATATATATATATATAATATATATATAATAAAAGGAGCCATAAAAACACCAAAAAATATAATATGTATGTAGTATAATATATTATATAAATATATATATATATATATATATATATATATATATATATATATATATATTGATTTTGTCACAGGTCAGGCAATGTTTCTTATTATGTTGAAAGTTTCTAACTATCTATAAATTTGGAATATTATCCACAGCCAAATTCTCAAGTTCTCTCATTAAAGCCTTTGGTGAAATCAATTCACTAGCTATGCCGCTTCTCGTGGAAGGAATGTATTATTTCTCAATCGGTTTGGTGCAGCATGGAAACAAAAAAATCAGATCAAAGAGATGAGAGCAATTGGATCTACCGCGGATCAAAGTCAACGATTTCGCTCTGGATTTATCCCTCTGTTGCTAGATAGCTAGAAATGGTTGGGATACGTTAGAAAAAAAAACTCTATATCTCTCTTTTTATAAATGTTTAATTCTATGTATCCACCAAGTATTCTTAAGCAGAATTTAGGATGTTTTTGTGTCCTTCAAGTTTCTTTGTTGTTTACGTAAAAAAAAAAAAGATTTCTTTGGCAGTTTTTAATATATTCATGTTTTTGTGTGCGTGACATACAGATCACATTGACACGTGATTTATATTCACACTTTACCACGAGCAAAATCAAATGATGTTTCAGGGAGTTTTCTACAAAAATAAAAATTTAATAATGTTAACATGAAATAGGAGCTGATTAAAATATCCAGTAGTTGAAAACGATAAGCAATTTAATGATCAAATCACAACACAAAAACTTAAATTACATGCACACTTGACTAAAAATGAGACTAAAAGTAAAAACAAAATATACATAGCAAAAAGAACATGCAGATAATTTGAGAAAATTATATATATATATATAGATATATATATATATACATATATATATATATATATATATATCTATATATATATATATATATATATATATATATATATATATATATATATATATATATATCTATATATATAATATATGGACATATATATATATATATACATATATAATATATATATATATATATATATATATATATATATATATATATATATATATATATATCATATGTACATATATATATATATAGTACATATATATATATATATATATATATATATATATATATATATATAGTATATATACATATATATATATATATATATATATATATATATATATATATATAGATATATATAGATATATATATATATATATATTATATATATATATATATATATACTATATATATGTATATATATATATATATATATACATATATATATACACGGCCAACTCATACAATCAAAACCAAAACTCATATATTCATAAAACTACAGCTGAAAGCAGCTCCACACAACCAACACTTCCTCATCAAAGATAAACACTTCATATAATTTAGATGATACTCGTCAATTTCAGGGTGTGCAAAAAATCTATTCAATGTATATTGAAGAAAAAAAAAATTTCAATGTTTCAACTTAACTAGGCGATGGAACCTTATTTCTTTCTTTGCTCTTGTGTAGAAGGTACAGCAGGGACATATATACCCTTTCACACTTGGTTTTATAATGTTGTCCTCAATTAACGAGGTTATGCTTTTCAAACTGTTTAACATATTAAAGGACAAATTCCGCTGAAGAATGGTAGTATCATCATAAGCCTGCGATTATGATTAAATTTAATATTAATAGTTTTGTTGAAAATTTCATTTTTCATTTTCAAACTTAAAGCATTGATGGTTATCAGCTATATAAAAAAGAAAATATATAGAAACGGTTAAGTTAGGAATTGCAGACGTTTTTTCACGCAGAGCGCTTTTAGCCGAACCAATATTCCCACCAAGCGAAAGTAGGAAGACTTGGAGAAGAAAGTAAGTCCCAATTACAGTTGGTGCCGACATCATTTGCACTTTTATGTCGACAACAGCAGGTCTCTTCTGAAGGATGCAGGAAGTTTCGATGGATCTCGCAGAAGAGATTTCTCATATCTTCCGCAAATTTTTTTTTTTTTTTTTTTGCTTAATTTCTTTCCATTACAAGTTATACCGAAGCAAGTCTGTGTCAGTGAGAAAAACTTGTTGCGTTAAGTTCATGTGAAATATCTCGATAACAGAGCTATAGATAGAGACCGACACATAGACAATATCACTGTTTACTTAATTAGTTATTTTACTTAAAATTTGAAGACTTATATAAGGGAGCTCTAATCTGGATGACTATGGCATCATTACTTTGTCAGTTAACGTAAACAAGGTGCCAATTAGCCAGTGCTTGAGATCCCTTATATAACTTCTGAATTTAGTAAAATAACTAATTAAGTAAACACTAATTTTCCCTTAAAGCTTTAATTGAGGTAATTGTTAGACATCACACGTAGCCATATTATAGATAAATTCTATCACACCACCCAAATTCATATACAGACCTTATGATACAAATATCCTTTAATATCCATATTGCGCTACTTTGGAAATAATATATTTTCATATACGTTAACCGTTAGTTGATAATAAGTTCTTCGTCTAGTAGGACCGAACGAGACGACGAAATTATGATCAACTAAATTCCCCTTCATTTTATATGAAAATATATTTTTTACGGAGTAGAGCGAATTGGATATTAATTGAAGGATATTCGCAACCTAATGCTTGTATATGAATCACTGGCAAATTTCCCTCGTTACTCTACTTAGTATGTGGTTCGTAAATAGACGCAAAGAAAATAGTCCTTTGAGACCTATTGTGACTGCTGTCGGTTCCGTACAAACTTTCGAAATATATTACCAATGTCTTGCCCCCGCTACTTGGAACTATCTGCAACTCTCACATATATTATAATTCTCTAGATTTAGTTGATAAATAAAGAAAAAAAACTTCCTGTTCATGTAGGTTCTGCCTTAGAGTATCTTATTAACGAACTAACCTATCATGAATTACCTCGACCTATAAGTCATATTATTTCACTCACTAGGTTGTACATTTGCTATCGTAAGTTTATATTCAATGGTGAAATTTACCAACAAATATTTAGTATGGCAATGAGTAACCCTTGATCCCCACTCCTTTCAAACTTGAGTGTGGAATTCTTCGAAAAATACAATTTACATAACATCATTTATATTCCTTTAAAGTGGTATAGATATATTGGCAATATTTTAGCTGTTTTGTCCACTGGTATTGATAATGTAAAGGATTTACTCTCTAATTTGAATAACCAGGTACCATCAATAGAGTTTACTTTAGAATTAGAAAACAAACACAATTGTCACCCTTTCTCAGACATTTGAATACATAGAGAATCATTTCGATATAAATTCACTATTTATATGAAACCCTGCAACAACTTAACTTATGTCCATTTTTATTCAGGCCACCATCTTAATATCAATATCAAAATATCAAGTTTTCTTATATGTCTTTATGCGCATTGCTTATTGTCAGTTCCCTTTATTTGGATCAAGAAATCAAATACATAAAAAGATAGGGACAGATTTATGCTACCCTTCACAAATATTAGATACTTTTTAAAATAAAGCCCTATTAGGTTAACGTAAAACTATTATTTCTTTTGTTGATTTAAATCAGCCTTGTTTACCTTTTTTGTTTACTTTTAAGTTAAATTTTTGCTGAGTATGTTTACTCTTGTGTTTCCGTAAGTTAAGTGGCTTTACGATTGTTTCAGTGTTTTTGCGCCTCCTCCTCCTTTTTTGTGTATTAGTGAACTATCGTTTTAACGATTGTTATTCTTTTGCTTTGAGTGTTTATAAACACTGGGAAGGTGATGAGTGGACATGGTCGACCGGTCAACAGTAGTTCGGGTCTTGACAAGCTCTCACCAGTACTGTTTCCTGTCGCAGCATATATTTTGATTTGGAGGACGACTTTGGATACTTGCCTTTTGGACCACGCACTTGGATATTTCGCTCACGGATTTTGGAAGACGCATATATACGTCTGTTGTGTGTGTGTCCCTGGATCACGGCTTTTCTCGCGCAGGTGTTGTTATCACCTGCGACCTTCACACTGCTGTTGAGAGTTTAGCAGATGCTCTGTCATCTGCGACCGCTGTTTCTGCCCCTTGTTCCGTCGGAGGATTTTGACGGGAAAACTAGTGTCGTTGCTGTTATCCCGGCACTGGATTCTGGATTTATCTGCCGTGTTATCCTCGTCCAGCTGTTATACGGGGGTGAGAGCTACTTGATCGTGAGGTGGCTAGTAGGAGTCTGTCGCCAGGTAAGACGTATTATCGTTCCTCTTGTATCGGGAAATGTGTTGCCCTTCAGTACCTGGCGTACAGTATTTGCCCTACCGTTAGCAGCTTGATGGACTGATCACGGCCCTGAGTTCAACTCCTCTTCTGGAATTTCACTGAGGTGAAATATATATTTTTTTGCCAATTTTCGTTATTATAAGTATATATATGTAGTTTACATGTATATATTGTCATAGTTGATTGTATGTTGGTATTTAGTGGACTGAGTTCCACATTGCTTAGCTTTGGTGTTATAGGTAGGAATATTAAGGTTTTTCCTTGTTTTCATCTCCTACTTCTTTCTATCTTATTATTATTAGGTTATTGGTGATTTTGGCTAGCCTTATTTTGGATCCAACTTGTTATATATTAAGTATGTTTTCTCTCTTGAAATTTTCTCTTGATAGGGTTTTGTAGTAGCTTTAGGTTATTTTGTGAGATCCAGAGAACAGGTATTTGTTCTCTTGTTGATATATTTATATAATTAAGTGTATTTAATCTTGCAAGGTTGATTTAAGTGACTTTCTAGTTTGTAATAAATATTGTTAAGTTTTCTTGAGTTTCTGTTTCCGTCCTTCCTTGTCACTGAGGTACATGTACTGACTGCAATCCTTGAAAATATAAAGACCTTAAAGAACCTGTACTGCAACCTGGGAGGTTGTAACAGTTGGCGACTGTGACAGGACTGCACTCAGGTGTTCTCAGTGTTTGGTTGGCGGAACAGCGCTTGGTGGATTTAGCAGTATTTGTTTCTGTTTAGTGTATTGCCTTAACTCCCCTTTAATTTAAATTTTGGAACCATGGAGGAATTTATTTTTGATCCAGCTGAGTTTTGGGCATCGGCAGATTGCCTTAGGCATCTTCCTGTTCTGAATAAGGAGTATTTGGTGAGTTGTGCTCGCTGGTTAGGTGTGCCACTCAGGGCTGCAAACACTAGGGCCCAGTTGCTGATAGCTGTGAAAAGTAAGGTAGCTCAAGGTATGGCTGAAGGAGAAAATTTAGTTAGGGATTTTGACAGTGTTGGTGATAGTGACTCAGAGCGAGAGGGTAGTGTGATTGAGGATGTGAGTGTGAATCCAGGTCTTTCTTTGTTTGAAGATCCTCCGCGTACTGGAAACATTTTGAAGGGCAGGCTAATTGCAAATTAAACCAAATGTGTCCACTAACCCCTTTTTGGTAGAAAACCCTGTCCCAGTAAATATAGCCCCAGTACAGCCTGTAGTGTCTCTGGAGGACAGTGAATATAACTTAATTTGTAAGAGAATAGAGTTAATGAAGCTTGAGTTTGAAGAGAACGAGAGGGTGAGGCAGCATGAGCTAGAGATGGCCAATGTAAATTTGGAGTTGGCTAGGTTACAAGGTTCTCCTAATAGATTGAGTACTCCCTGTGGACCATCTGCTGATGAATTTAATATAGGGGCAGCTCAATGAAGTGGTCCCTGTATTTGATGAAAGAAATGTGCCTGAATTTTTTAAGGCTTTTGAACGGGTAGCTACCAGGTTGTCTTGGCCCACCGAGATGTGGACAGTCCTTAATTCAGTGTAGGCTGGTGGGCAAGGCAATCTGGGTGTATAATTCTTTAGAGGAGGGTCTAGCCCGTGATTATAGTAAAGTGAAGGCGTTGGTCCTCAAGGCTTATGACCTTGTCCCTGAGGCCTATCGCCTAAAATTTAGAAACTTTTCTAAGCATGTTTCCCTTTCATTCGTGGAGTTTGCTAGGCTCAAGGAAGAGCAATTTGATGATTGGCTAAAGAGTCGACAGGTAGCCTCTTTCTCCTCCTTGAGGGAATTAATGCTGTTAGAAGAATTTAAGAAATATTGTAGTAAGGAACTGAGGATATACTTGGAAGAAGTAAAAGCGGTCAGTCTAAGTAAGGCGGCTCAGATTGCCGATGAGTTTGTTTTGACCCATCGAGCGGGGTCCGGTAATTTTGGGTCCCAGGTTATAAATTTCCAGTCTGCTAGGCCAAATAACTTTAATAATAAATCTGGTAATGTTGTAGATAATAGGGTAAAACATTCAGGTGTTCCAACCTATTCTAGAAATGAGAATAGTCAAGGAAAGGTCTCAAGTGGTGGGCAAACTAGAGTCTTTTCCAAAAACAGGTTAATGTCTGGTAATGCGAGCAGAGGTAATGGGACCTGCTTTTGGTGCAATAAGCCCGGGCATTATCAGGCTCAGTGTAATGCTAGAAGGAGGTATCTCCAGAGAAATGGTAACAATGTTGACAACCCTATATCTCTAATTTCAAATAAGTCTAATCCCAAGGTTGAGAATCCATCAGTGGTTGTTAGTGGTAATGAGATTAGTTGTGACAGCGGTAATGTGAATCCATCTGGGAGTAGTCAGGCATGACTCTATGATAAATATATTTGGCCTGGTAGACTGGTTACTGATTCAGGAGTCCTTAAGGTGAATTTTTTGTGAGACACTGGGTCTGCTCGGTCATTAGTATTGAAAGAATCATTGAATGGTCTAGTTAAATGTTCAGGGAATTGTGTGGTTCTGGGAGGGTTCCCGAACACAGTGGTTTCAGCTCCATTGGTAGAAGTTGAGTTATCCTTCCCTGGGTATAATAAAGTAACTGAGTTGGCTGTTGTGGAGAGTCTCCCCATTCCAGGTATTGATGGTATTTAGGAAATGGACATGTTAGACCATAAGGGTCTGGAATTATTCCCTATTTTAACTATGGATGCTTGTCCAGTGGCTGTGACGACCCGGGCATCTGCTAAGGCAGCTAATATGATAAATGATGATGACTTAGATTTAAGTAGTTTAGAAATAGAGTTAGAAAGGCCCGGGCCAGTAGATAGTCCGAGTAGTATTAGTGATATCTTGCAACCTGATTGGGACCGTTTCACTTTTATTGAGGCTCAGAAACAAGAATTTGATTTTGAGTTAGGTGACACAGCCGATTTAACTAAACCAAGGTTTTGTGTAATAAAAGGTTTGTTATACAGAGTTAGTCACCCATACTACACATGATCTGAACAAGACTTCTCGAGTGGAACAAATTGGGGTTCCGTCACAATTTAGGGAGTCTGTTTTGAGGTTGTCACATGCTGATTCTTTTTCTGGTCACTTTGGAGTATTTAAGACTTTCAAGAGGTTGGCAAAATGTTTTTGGTGGCCAGGATTAAAATTATCAGTGAAACAATTTGTTAGTAACTGTGAGGTTTGTCAGGTGATGGGAAAACCCAATCAAGTAATCCCTAAAGCACCTTTAAATCCAATTCCTGCAATTGGGGAACCTTTTTGTAGAATTGGTACCTAAGATGTGGTAGGGCCTTTGCCCCAGAACAAAGACTGGGTTTACTCATCTCCTGACGATTATGGACAGGGCTTTCCAGATTTCCTGAGGCCTTCCCAATGAAAAAGATTACCTCCAGAGCAGTATTTGAGAAGCTCATTGAATTTTTCTCCAGATATGGACTCCCTCATAAAATTCAGACCGACTGTGGGACGAATTTTACGAGTAAGGTATTTAGGGTGGGGGTAAGTGTGCTGAACTGGCCATTCAGCACACTACCAGCGTACCTTATCATCCAGAGAGTCAGGGTGTGGTGGAAAGATTCCACCAGACACTTAAATCAGTGTTAAAGAAATACTGCTATGAAACAATGGAGAGGATTGGGGAAAAAAGGGCTTCCCTTTGCTCTTTGCTATAAGGAAACCGTCCAAATTCATCTACAGGTGTAGCTCCCTTCGAGCTGGTGTTTGGACACAAGGTACGTGGTCCGTTGGAAATTTTCCACGAATTGCTTGCATCTGGTCAGAAGGGAGAAATTAATGTGGTGGAATTTGTAGAGAATTTACGGAAGAAATTAGCCATTGCATGGAAATTTGCAAGAGAAAATTTGGCTTCCTCCCAAGCAGTCATGAAATCAAATTTTGATAAGAAAACCAAGGTGCGGTCGTTTGAGCCTGGGGAATTGGTATTGGTATTGAGTACAGACTCAGACAATTTCCTCGAACCAAGGTATAAGGGGCCCTGGAAGGTTTTGAGAAAATTGTCTGAGGTGAATTATGAAATTGAAGCCCCCGGGACCAAAAGAAAGTGCCGGTCTTTCATATTAATAGATTAAAATCTTATATTTCATGTGGTAGAGATCCTTTAGCTATTGTATATGAGCCTGTGTCTATGGTTGTAGAGCCTCCAGAGGATAACTTTGAGGACTTAGTTGGTCAGGTGTCTTCTGATGCTCTCTTTAATAATATTCAAAATCTAGAGGTTTTGAAAGGAGGGCTTGACCATCAGGAAGTTACCCAGAAAAGGGACATTATTAATTTAATCTGTTCTTTTCCAGAAGTATTTCAGAGTTCGCCAGGTAGGACGAGGTTGCTTCAGCATGATGTGGATGTGGCAGTGCTTCCCCCGTAAAGCAGAGTCCTTATCGACTAAATCCAGTGAAGAGGGACATAGTCGAGGAGGAAATAAAGTATATGCTGGAGCATGACCTCATCCAACCTTCGATAAGTCCTTGGAGCTCTCAGATTCTTCTGGTTAAGAAGTCTGATGGGAAGTACCGTATGTGTGTGGATTACCGTAAGGTTAATGCCAGTACTAAAAATTACTCTTTTCCTTTGCCCCGCATTGATGACTGTCTCGATCAGATAGGGTCTGCAAAATTTATTACTAAGTTGGATCTGTTGAAAGGATATTGGCAAGTGCCCCTGTCTGATCGAGCCAGGGAAATTTCTGCTTTTGTAACTCCCTTTGGGCTTTATGAATGTAAAGTAATGCCTTTTGGGATGAAGAATGCTGCATGTACCTTTCAGCGGCTTATGAACAGAGTCATTTGTGGTTTGGAAGGCACTGAAATTTATATTGATGATTTAGTTGTTCACAGCAATGATTGGCGAACTCATATGGTAAGGTTGAGAAAAGTGTTTGAAGCTTTGAGGGCCGTCGGTCTTGTTGTGAACTTAGGTAAGTGTGAATTTGGCAAGGCCACAGTATGTTATTTGGGTCATGAGGTTGGTTTGGACAGGTAGCCCCTAAACAAGCCAATCTCGAGGCCATTATAAATTTGAAGAGGCCGTGCAATGTCAGAGAAGTTCGGAGAGTTCTCGGTATGACGGGCTATTATAGGCGGTTTGTGCGAAACTTCTCGGACATTGCTCAGCCGCTTACTAAGCTGTTAGAAAAAGGACAGAAATTTGTGTGGTCTCCTCAATGTGAAGAGTCTTTTATTAAACTTAAACTGGTGTTGGTGTCAAACCCAATATTAATGTCCCCTGATTTTCAGAAACCTTTCATTATTGCGGTGGATGCCAGTGATGTAGGCATTGGGGGTGTCCTCTTTCAGAGGAATGAGGCTGGAGAGGTTCGTCCTGTGTCTTACTTCAGCCATAAGTTATTGGCAGCGGAGAAAAGGTACTCCACTATTGAGAAGGAGGCTTTGGCCTTGGTTCGTACTCTGCTACATTTTAAACCCTATGTGACTAATTTCTCTTTCCCTATAGAGATTTGGACTGACCACAATCCCCTAGTGTTCATCAAACGGATGAAAGGATCCAACCAGAGGATTTTAAGGTGGGCTCTGCAGTTGCAGGAATTCTCTCTGGTTATCAAACATATTAAGGGATCTGAGAAACCGTATTCCTGATGCCTTTCTCGTATGTAATCTTGGCTTTTGTCCCTCCCTCGCCCTTCTCGTGTCTTCATTGGGTTTGTACAAAACTATTTTGCATAGTAAAATATGATGGCAAGTATGCAAGTATGTGTGTGAGTATGAGTGAGTCCTTATCTTAGAGTTTAGTTTAGATGTAGGTTTGGTTAAGTGCGTTGTTTTTGTATGTTCAACCTTAGTAAGGTCTCAGTTTTTTTTTTGGTACTCGTTCGAGTCTTGGTTTAGCCTTCTTTAAAGAGCCCTATTGTAAGTTTTCTTCGTGAAGCTATGCTTCTTTTGTCATGTGTATTGTAATAATATTCATAACCTTTATTTTTCAGGGTTGTTTAAATATTTATCTTGATCTGGTTTTGTATCTCTCTAATATGTTAATTCCTTTTCATTTCAGCATTCTTACAGTATTTGATTTAAAAAAAAATGTATTCTATGTGAATAATTTTTTTTGTTTTGGGGGAGGAAGGTATTAGGTTAACGTAAAACTATTAGGATTTCTTTTGTTGATTTAAATCAGCCTTGTTTACCTTTTTTGTTTACTTTTAAGTTAAATTTTTGCTGAGTATGTTTACTCTTGTGTTTCCGTAAGTTAAGTGGCTTTACGATTGTTTCAGTGTTTTTGCGCCTCCTCCTCCTTTTTTTGTGTATTAGTGAACTATCGTTTTAACGATTGTTATTCTTTTGCTTTGAGTGTTTATAAACACTGGGAAGGTGATGAGTGGACATGGTCGACCGGTCAACAGTAGTTTGGGTCTTGACAAGCTCTCACCAGTACTGTTTCCTGTCGCAGCATATATTTTGATTTGGAGGACGACTTTGGATACTTGCCTTTTGGACCACGCACTTGGATATTTCGCTCACGGATTTTGGAAGACACATATATAAGTCTGTTGTGTGTGTGTCCCTGGATCACGGCTTTTTCTCGCGTAGGTGTTGTCGCCTGCGACCTTCACACTGCTGTTGAGAGTTTAGCAGACGCTCTGTCATCTGCGACCGCTGTTTCTGCCCCTTGTTCCCGTCGGAGGATTTTGACGGGAAAACTAGTGTCGTCGCTGTATCCCGGCACTGGATTCTGGATTTATCTGCCATGTTATCCTCGTCCAGCTGTTATACGGGGGTGAGAGCTACTTGACTCGTGAGGTGGCTAGTAGGGAGTCGGTCGCCAGGTAAGACGTATTATCGTTCCTCTTGTATCGGGAAGTGTGTTGCCCTTCAGTACCTGGCGTACAGTATTTGCCCTTCCGTTAGCAGCTTGATGGACTGATCACGGCCCTGAGTTCAACTCCTCTTCTGGAATTTCACTGAGGTGAAATTATATATTTTTGCCAATTTTCGTTATTTATTAGTATATATGTATGTTTAAATGTATATATTGTCATAGTTGATTGTATGTTGGTATTTAGTGGACTGAGTTCCACATTGCTGTTATAGGTAGGAATATTAAGGTTTTCCTTGTTTTCATCTCCTACTTCTTTCTATCTTATTATGATTAGGTTATTGGTGATTTTGGCTAGCCTTATTTTGGATCCAACTTGTTATATATTAAGTATGTTTTCTCTCTTGAAATTTTCTCTTGATAGGGTTTAGTGTAGTAGCTTTAGGTTATTTTGTGAGATCCAGAGAACCAGGTATTTGTTCTCTTGTTGATATATTTATATAATTAAGTGTATTTAATCTTGCAAGGTTGATTTAAGTGACTTTCTAGTTTGTAATAATTATTGTTAAGTTTTCTTGAGTTTCTGTTTCCGTCCTTCCTTGTCACTGAGGTACATGTACTGACTGCAATCCTTGAAAATATAAAGACCTTAAAAGAACCTGTACTGCAACCTGGGAGGTTGTAACAAGCCCTCAAAAACTATTATAGAGAAAGTAACATGAACAAAATTTCTAAGAACATTCATAGCTTGTCTTATTTTAGCATTAATAAAGCTATAAAATCATTGTTAAAATCTTTAAATGTCAACCATGTTTTTTCCTATAATAACACACTAAAAGGAATGCTAATAGAATATGGTTCTTAAAAAAGCAATATCATAATATATACAATTCCATATTTGGACTGCCTCTTTTTTTATATCGGGCATTCTAGCAATGATTTGTGGACTGCCTCTCTCTTTTTATATCGGGAAATCTAGCAATGATTTGTGGACTGCCTCTCTTTTTTTATATCGGGCAATTTAGCAATGATTTGTGGACTGCCTCTCTTTTTTTTTATATCGGGAAATCTAGCAATGATTTGTGGACTGCCTCTTTTTTTATATCGGGAAATCTAGCAATGATTTGTGGACTGCCTCTCTTTTTTTATATCGGGAAATCTAGCAATGATTTGTGGACTGCCTCTCTTTTTTTATATCGGGAAATCTAGCAATGATTTGTGGACTGCCTCTTTTTTTATATCGGGCAATCTAGCAATGATTTATAAGTAGAAAATTAAACAGCGTAGGTATTCTGTCAAAACTGGGGAAACATCCAATGCAATATTCACTCATTTAAGTGAAAATTCTCACAGAATAAAGTGGATTGGCAGTTCGGTGATCAATAGATCGAAAGATTTCTTTTCACAAATCTCTAGAATCCATTATTATACAACTTACATCTCATTGTAATTTTAACCTTAGCTCTGGTTTGTGTTATTTTGACCCTTGTATTAGTAAAACATTTTAAGAATAACTTTAAATAAAATTCACTGACTTAATTACAAATTAGTTACCTTAGTACTTCGCCTCTATGCGTGCCTCTTTGTCGCTTCGCATTTCTACTCAAAGCTTCTACATCCGTCAATTTGCCCAAAGTCTGCTGTTAAACATCCTAAAAAGTCTTCTTGATGCTCACAACACTGCCTATGCAGTCAAACCGAATGGAAACGATATTTCTCAAACATCTCTACAGATAAATGAGAACCACGAACTCTGGAAAACGCGGATCAAATCCTTTATCGCGGCAACGTTTATAATAATTTCTGAAACATTGCTTTTCAAGACATTTTACTTTCAAAATCATCGACATTCGATAAATTCCTTCTGTGAGGTAAATAAGAATAATCGAAGCTAACTGCTTACATAACAAAAACAATGGTTCTTTAATTTGGTTGATATTCAGTCACATTTATTGATGGCCCTTACAGTAACATTTTCTCCCTCCTGTCCAACCTAAACTTCCATCTGTTTAAACTTTAGCTTCCGCCAGAAGACTGTCAAAGAACCTCCAGCTACTCGTCTTCTTTCCTTTACATAAATCGCCTTGCTCGTTCTGCTACTCAGAACTAATACGTAATCTAACAATCATTGTCTCTTATCATTGCCTCTTTCCTAAGCATATACTTTGTTATATATTTTTTTTTTATTCTGGAACTATTTATTTCTTATAGTCTTGCCTTTTTAAAAATATTTCCACGAGATTGTATTAATTTATATTTAACCCATGATATCCCTACTTATCCACAGAGTGCTAGCAACTACATCAAAAGACTTCCCCCGATGCACTTGTCATTTTCCTTATATGCTGTATGTTTTATCAGACATGAAAGAAACAGCTACTTATAAAATTAATAAAACAGATTCTTTTGAAAATTTATTCCGCAGAGTAAATATTTTAAATAAACTTTAAAGACCTAAATAATAACATCTTCAGAAACATGACTCAGTTAGTACATTCACAATGTATAAATGTTGTCATAGTCATAATACGAACTATACGGAAGGTTTAAAGTAAACAATGTTCAGGGATTTAAAACATTCATCGTGTTTTGTATGAGGTATGGTATGAATACACATCTGAAAACAAAATGAAAGTAATTACACGACCATAGTTGTCAATCAGTCGTGCAGTCTTTTATCTATTGAGCACAATTGATTACATGTAGCTCTTAGTGTCAATAAAAAAGTTGTGTGATGACGCAATAGTCACATGTAATAAATTCAGTCACTAATACCAACTATGGCAAGATCTACTAGAGATAGATCCATTACATTACTCATAACACATCATACGAAACCATTGGTATATAAACAATTCATCAAAGAAACATTTGTTCCTCTCAGAAGAACGATGAGTGATGCAAGAAAACTGAAATAATAATAAAATAAAAAACATATTCGTCAAGATGGTTTATTAGTAGAAATATGATAATTCCTAAAGAAAACACCATTCCAATAAAGCCAGTTATATCTTACAATGTTTGCATCTTGAGCTTAGTTATGTAAACATTATTTAAAAAAAAAAGTTTTTGTTTCTCTCTCTCTCTCTCTCTCTCTCTCTCTCTCTCTCTCTCTCTCTAACTATCTGACCTCTCTCTTAATTGCAAACTTACATAAGAGTTACAAATCTATGAGTCGCTTTTAAAAGAGATATTGCAGAAAAGAAAGTCTCTCTCTCTCTCTCTCTCTCTCTCTCTCTCTCTCTCTCTCTCTCTCTCTCTCAATATTTCTAAAAATTTTGGCAATTCTCCCGGATGTTATGGTTTGTTAAATCTGAACAAAATACGAATAAGGAAATTCTCCGCTTCTTCTGAAGCTCTAGAGCAGAAAGAGTCCAGATTCCCCTTAATATTGGGGAATATTTTTAAGACCTTTCCATTTTGAAACGACAGAACTAAAGCGAAACGTATCCTTGTAAAGTGAGCAATTGAGATATCTCTAAATTGTCTGGAAATATAGAATCGATAAATGTGGATAGTTTTAGCTTCAATTACACCCATTCAAACACAGCCACACGTATTTAAATGTATGTACGTACGTAAGGCAGTTTATATATATAATGAGCAAACATTTAACATCACATACGGGATAGCGATTTTCAAGCGTTACTATAAAAAAAATACCTAGTTCGCCATAGTAAAAATATTACAATAAAAGTTAAGTGGTATAATGTTTTTGAGAATATGCCGGTTATCGTATACAAGGAGAGAATTCCAATGGCAAGGAGCAGCTTTGACATCTTCATTCATTGTTTCCTTTTCTCTTTTTTTTGCCCTTTGCCTTTGATAATTGACTCACTTTCAGCAGGGTATAGTTCCCCTCCTCCCATAGGTGTCAGTGCTGCCATTGCATCTTGTGTGGTGCGCTGCAGGCATTACTAAAGTTTTTTTTAGCCCTTAGCTGCATTCGTTTTTTAGTCTTTCACTTTTCCTCCATTCCACTTCCCTTCTTTAAATTCATTAAAAGTGCTCTAGTGCTTGGCTTTGCATTCCGTAAATCAAATCAAGATTCCTCTTCTAACGGCCCAGCAGCTTCCTCTGTCAGTAGTCAGGTAAATTGCATTTACTTCACTGCTCTCTCTCTCCTTTCCTTTCAAATATTTTCATATGTAAAATATTTGAAAGAATAGAGACAAATCATTAATTTCATCTGTCATGAGAAATTGCCTTATTGTTTACCATTGACATAAATTTTGCTTATCTTAACCTCCATGCAGTTGTGCCATTGTCAGTCTCTCCTAACAGAAAATTAGAGAAAAACTCTCATAGTTCTTTTTTCTTTATTAAACTGACTAATTTGCAAGAGATGGCCATTGTCCAAAACAGGAATAATTTTACTATAGGTTATGTATACATAAACACTGCATTGATGCACGTTAGCCCATAAGATGTGGATCGAATAAACTATATGACTCCTTCCATCAGTAACCTAATAGCTTAAAATGTCAATGGCTACATCTTTGAGTTACATTGTCTTAAATCTTTGAACTAGATACGTGATTTATCAATAATAAATTGCAGTAGAAGTAATATAAGCAGTTGAAATATTTTAATTTACATGTTTTCACTAGCATCTTTCGCTCTATATTTCCAAGTACCACATCACTTTCAAGTAAATAAGGCATTTAAATATCTGGCAGTTCCATAGGAACTCTTTTATTCCATAATGACTAGTACTGAGGATACATAATATCACTAATGAAACTTTTTTAAAAGGTTAATGTGGTTTTATCTGTCTTTAAAAAAATAACTGTCCTTAGACTCTAAAGTTCTTATGGTAAGTGGGCAGAAAACTGACCATTGACAACAGCCATCTATCCTACCAATTACACACATTGGTAATGGAAATATAGAAGTTCATACCAGAGGCACCCACTTGTCCCCCTCCCTCGTTTGTTTCTAAGTTAAGAAGCAGTTTCACTCGATTGACTATTACTTTGTTTTAACGAGGAAATTGAAAAGAAACCAATGTGGCACAGTTTGTAAAGGTTATAAAGTAAAAAAAAAAAATACCAGATGGTTAATTTTCAAAGGGTAATAAAAAATGATAATCCAGGATTACGCGGTCACAAACTGAAACCAGTAGGCTATCCTTAGAGATATCGGAAGCTTAGCCATACAAAATCTAAAAAAAAAAAAAAAAAACTGAATACCAGATGGTTAATTGTCAAAGGGCAATAAACAAAAAGATAATCCCTAATGATCCGAGATCACAAGGTCAAAAACTAAATTAAACTTAAAAGTAAGAGATATGGAATCTTTACATATTTAAAATCCAGAAACATGCATAAAACTAAGCACTAGTTCTGTTGCTTGTATTTATCGTCAACGTTTTTAACGATAAAGGCATTAAGTTTAAGCAAAACTAGTCTTAAATTCAGAACATTTCCATTATTTGACTTGATAAAACAATATTCCAAAATATTCCTTTTAACTGTGTCATTACATGGACTAAATATTTTGCTTCACTCAGTTAATAGGACGATTAAATCTCTTATATTGTACGAATATTGCATTCGACATTTTACCAGTTCTCACAGAATATTGGTGTTGTGAGATTTGTTTGATTCGCATGATCCTGGATTATCCCGGATTATCTTTGCATTTACCCTTTGTAAAACAAAAAATGTTTATTCTTGTTTTTTTTTTTTGTTCACTTTGTAAACTTTTCAGAATGTTTCATTTGTGTTCCGACAATGTGTGGATAAACTTGCGAATACACTTCGTACGTACTGAGCTTCTGCCTGTCATTTTCCTGTGTTATTCACTTATATACTGAAGTTACCTGCAGCTATTGTGATTTTTAAGCTTTATTTATATATATATATATATATATATATATATATATAATATATATATATATATATATATTATATATATATATATATATACATATCATATTAATAATATATATATATATATATATATAATATATATATTATATATACATATACATATATATACATATATTCTAACATTTAAATATTATATTATATTATTATAATATATAATATATAACTATAATAGTTATATATAAATATTTTTATATAACATCTCATAATATTATATGTTATTTATATAATAATATTAAAAATATAAATATAATATAACAATTCATACTAATACATATTATATAAACCATATTAATTACAACCAACATAGATAATATTTATAATATTATATAATATTCTATTAATATATTGTATTTGATATATAATATAATACTAATTTATTAATTAATATTTAATAGTATATATTTATATATTATATATTATATATTATAATAATATGATATTACATTAATTACAATAATATATTTATAATAATTTAAACCAACACACACATATATATATTATATATCTATATATATATATATATATATATATATCTATATATATATATATATATATATATATATATATATATATGTATGGGGGATTCCCCCCCCCCATTTATGTATGGGGATTCCCCCCCCCCCCCCCATTTTTTATTCATTAGGTAAGCGTGCAACACGATCGGAAGGAAAGGCAAACCAACACACAGTATTACACATAGCCTCTCTCTCTCTCTCTCTCTCTCTCTCTCTCTCTCTCTCTCTAGCACCGACACCTCTCTCTCTCTCTCCACCTCTTTCTCTCCATTCTAACAGGTAATGAAAATGAGAGAGTCGCATTATAACATTAACGTTTATTAACAATGAATAAATAATGGATAATCAAGTCTTAACAAGACTACCTCAAAAAACCCGGAAATTAGTAAAATGTCTAGGATTCACCAAAAAGTCTACCCACCCATCTGGGAAACTCTTTGTCCCTCTGCCAGAATCGTCTGTTTCAAAGATACAGAACACATCCCACCCCGGTAAGTACACACACAAGACTAACAATCAATGACTAATATTGGATTATCATCATAAAAAATGTCAAACAGATAATAAGCCACCCTTCGGCTAAAACACTTCACACTCACCCAAGCAACCGGAAACACCACAAACACTATGTCACAAAAACTCCCCGGTGAACGCCACGGCATCTTGCCTTTCACTTGAAGACCCTCTGTCAAAATCCCCCACCCGTAGACATGAGTATGAAACTATTAAGGGAAGAGGCGCACACGCACATACGAACACACAGTTCGTTAGCGCCTCACAACACTAGTTGCATCCAGTTTCACAAAGGCACTTTGAGAAGAGTTAATAAACTCAGTACATTGACTTGTCGAACTAAGCATTTTTTATCTCACGCCATCCCCAGAAACTCATTCATCAGCTACTCTCGGGTCGCCGCTCCTGCACTGTTCTCCACATTCCATAGGTCACTGAGAACACATGGACAATATATTATTTATATTATTAATCAAAAACCCTAGGCCTTACATATAATATATATATATATATATATATATATATATATATATATATATATATATATATATATATATATATATATATATATGCGTATGTGTCTATGTGTACATGTATGTGCGTAGTTCCGTAAATATTTTAGTATCAATGGACCAGGACATGAGTGTTATGAAATTGTCGAATTCTAGATTACTTTGCATGAAATGCAAGATGCTCTGGCACCTATCCTGTACAACGAGCGAGGTTATCTATCAACAGAGGCAAAAGACTTTAATGTATAACCGGGGGAGAAGGAACTAACTATGAAACGCTGGGATGGTTATGTTTACACCAGCTGCAAATGGTCATTGTCCTTAACAACGTCGCAAGAGGAAGCCCTCTTGTGCTACAAGAGCGACGTGAGTCGAAAAGTTAAGTGACTGCCCGAAAATCTTATTCGCCTCGATCTGACTCTCCTTCAGCACAAGAGTATCTGAGCAAAGAAAATTTGGAGACAGATAATAGCAGTTCAGCTTTCCTGCCTCACTCGTAGCTGTCATATGTGTCATACTGTTAGTATATGTAAATGGAAAAGTTATTTCATTAATGAGAGAGAGAGAGAGAGAGAGAGAGAGAGAGAGAGAGAGAGAGAGAGAGAGAGAGAGAGATCTTATGAATTTTACTCAATCGAGTTCTTCGACTAACAGCTAAGTCAGTAATTCATAAAGTATGTAACCTAAAGCATAGTATATTTTAGGAGACAGGCCCATCATTATCGTCCCTCCTCGTCTGATACAGATATAGTTAGATGTTCCAGAGCCAACCGGAAGAAAATCCTCTTTCCGAAGGCCTGAGATGAACAAATAAATTTCCGGGACTGCAAGAAGTAATCCGCTCATCCGGAAACCAAACCAGAGTAATGGAAATTCGTTCGACTCTTTTTCTCGTAAAAGTAGCAACAGCAATTTAGCTTCTATTTTCTCGAAGTGCTCTGCAATTTTATCCTGAGCAAAGATTTGGTTTTGTACATAGGCAATGAAATGGTTTCCACGCCATGTTATTCATTTTTTAGTGAAGATTTTCAGTTATGACTTAGTACTTTGACGAGAGAGCTTCCCTCATAGCCTCATTTAGAATGATGAATTAATTGTAAGTTACTGGGTGTTAAAATTTCCAATTTCATTATGATCTTTTAAAAATACCATTACCTGTTTTTGTGTATTGTTCCTTCCGAAATTTTAAGTAGTATCTATGCTCTTTGGGTAAGACGTAAAAAAATATGTACTCAAAATATCGCTAACTATGATAATATTTAATTAAGTTCAAACATGGGGTAATTTTTCGGGGAAGAAACTGTAATGGGATTGAAAATTAATTTGGCTTAATAGACGGTGTTATTTTGTCGTTAGATAGTCATTACTGCATCCATTTTCGTCAATTTTACAGTAGTTGTTCTTTATTGAATTAATTCATGGAATGGAGGTCGTCTCTCGCATCCAGGAGAGGAATGTCTGAATGATGCTCTGTGAGGGTCTACAATTCTTCTTTATATATGTCGTGGTTAGTCCAAGGTACCTCTTGTTTTTCACTGAAAGAAAGTACAGCGCTTGTGCTACGCAGGGTTTCTATTCTGAGTTATGTACTGTTCACGCACATAAACATGTAAACATATGATATAAAACTTCTTTATTTTTATTCAATTGATCATAAAATAATATAATTTTTGGTATTAGTAGAGGGATGGCTTGACATCACTGATATGCAAATGGGACATTAACTTACTGGACAACTATTTTTCTTGAACTCAGAAGTCTCATTACCATCAGCGTTTTATTTCTTAAGTTCTTGAAGCTTCAGGTTTACTAACTCCAGAATTCTTAGAATATTATCATCTTGATTGATGAACTGTTCTCTCTAGCTCCACTTCTCTCCTTCTTTCAGAGTAGGTCCCTTTAAATGTTATGGAGAAGACATCTACTGAATATTAGGTACTAATGTAATTTTACTTCTTAAACAAGAGCAGGTGCTTACTAATTATCTGCAGTGATCTCCTAGGCATCTAAGAATGAGTAGTTCCTCGCTATACGTTACTTTTAAGAGAAACTTTAATTATTTGTTTATTTTATTAATTAATTTTTTTTATTTATTTTTATTTCTTTATTTATTTTTATTTTCCATTTGTTTTTATTTATTTATTTGTTTTAATTAAATATTTTATTTATTTTGGGCTGGAAGAGAGAGAGAGAGAGAGAGATAGAGAGAGAGAGAGAGAGAGAGAGAGAGAGAGAGAGAGAGAGAGAGAATGGGGCGAGCTGTTCTTCGTTATTCTTATGCGAAACAGGCGAGAGAAATTTGCAACATACATCGATGCCATGTTTGACATACCAGATGATTCTCCAGACACCCAAATGAGCCCCATTAGTCTCGTTTACGAGAACTACATAAATCTTGTAAATGAGACAAGGATGAAACTACAAGAAACCGAGATTTTTCGAGGAAATGTCCATGAACGTCCAGCGAGGGTCAGCGTCACCATGATCAATGGGAGCAAAAGCAGCGGCGTGTGAATCGATCTGAACACATATCCCAAAACTACTGTAGAAGCAAGGAAAACAGGTAACTGAATGACAGACACGCAATCTGACAGCCGTTGCTCTAAATAAACACCTGATCTGGTTGTTACTGTAACAAAACAATCTCAAGTTCATTTGTGGTGTGTCCTTTGAAAACATCAGTTTCATTTCATTTATAGTCGTGTCTTGATAAAGGACACTTTCCTACACCATAATCTTTTGCCCAGTACCCGAGCTCTCTTTGGTGTTAATTTATAACTAAAGGATTTTCCCCCCCCTTCCTTTAAAAAAAAAAAAAACTTTCTAGTGATAAATTTTTAAATGGTTAATTTTTTTAGAACCCTTTCGGAAAGATCCCTATAGCTTGAAAAAATGTTTTGTATGAAGGATTACGTAATTGGATGAATTGACAAGGCTCTTTGCATAAATGTGAGAATAACTATTTTTATATTCCAGACGAATCGAAGGGTTTCCTGTTCGTGAATTTTCCGTTTTAAAGTGACATCTAAGAAAGGCAATTTACTTTTCGTTTTCATTTTAAAGTTATTCAGGCTAAGCTGTTTATGCTTAAGGTATTCAAGGAGTTTCTCTTTCAGTTTCCTCATTTTTTTTTAAATCATGCGTCTGGCGAAACCTGTAGTAAGAAAGTTTTTCGACTATTCTATGTGTTTACATTCATTATTGTTTTTTATTAATTTTGCTGCTGAAGCAACACCATGGTAAAGAAATCTTAATATTCATACAATGGCAGAATTTACAGGAAAACTATTTTTAGCCCAAATACAAATAATTATTCCAAATTCCATTAATTCTAATCAC
>NC_087220.1:14224522-14253222 GCF_015104395.2 Macrobrachium nipponense | reverse complement strand
TGTGGTGTGTAGAGCTGCTTTCAGCTGTAGTTTTATGAATATATGGAGTTTTAGATTTTTTTTTTTTTTTGATTGTATGAGGTTGGCCTTGTACATATTATATATATATATTATTAATCATTATATATAGATAATAATATAATATATATATATAATATAGATATAATAGAGATATAGATATATAAGATGATATATATATTAGGTATTGTATATATCAGTGTAGTAAGATTAGATGGTAAGACCATACATTATATAATGAGAATATATATATATTATAGATATAATATATTATATAGAGATAGATAGTATAATATATTTATATATTATCATTGTATATGTAATGGATGGAGAGATATTATAGAGATATATATGATATAGAAGATATATTATTATATAATATATATCTATATATTATCATATATATCTAATATTACATTATACCCTATATATTATATATATATTATATAGATATATGATATAATAATATATATATTAGATATAGATAATATGATAGATATAATATTATACATAGAGGAAATATATATAATATATATATATATATATTATACGATATATATATATAATATCGATATAGATATATTATACTATATATACTATAGATCATAGCTAGTTTAGTTTAGATATTAGATATACACCTATTATATATCACTATATCTATATATAAAAAAAAATAAGATAGATATATATATAGATAACTATATACAAATCAAACTATATATACATATATAAAAATCAAATTACATTATATATATAATATATTAATATATATAATATATAGGATATAATATATAATATATAAATATATTATTTTATTTATTAATATATATATTTATGATATATAGATCTATATAATATATTATATCATATTTAGATATATATATTTATATATAGCTATATCTCTATATATATATAGAATATCAAGATAAGATAGATATCTATATATATTTACATACTTTTAGATATATATATATATCATAGGTGTGTATATATATGGTATCTTAAGTAATAAGATATATCTATATATATTTATTTATAATCGATATATATATATATATATAGAATAGTTATTATATAGATAATATACTCTATCTATATTATATATATAGTATATACTATATATATATAGATATATTATATATATTTATATTTACCTATATATACTATATACTAATCATAGTAGATATAGATACTATATAATTCGAAATAATATTATATATAGCATTCAATAGACTACATATACTATATGATTATAATTATATATAATAAGATTACTATATATATTATAATCATATCATAATATACATATACATATAAGATTACATTATACAAATATATTATATATAACATATAGATATAGCTACAATATTAATATATTATATATTATAGTTATAATTAATAGCAATATATATATATTAATTATATTTACATATATATTAATAATAGATAAAAAAATATAGATATATTTAATATACATATTAGATATAACTAGTATACATATATATATATACGCTTATTATATAATATATTATATTATATATGTATAATATATATCTGTATATACCATATATATATATTATATATCATATATAATTACTTATAATATATAGCTATATATATATATCAATATATATATTAGATCATATATTGTATATGTATATGATTATTATATATATACTATATATATATATCATATATATATCATACACTATAATATTATATATTATATATTATCATATCCAATAATATATCTCTATCTAGTTTATATAGATATATTACTATATATAACATAGATATTACAACATAATATATACTCTACTATACTCTATATATCATCTCATACCATATATACTACTAATAATATATATTTACTATATATCCACATATAATAGATATAATAATATATATTATTTTTAAATTTTCTCAAAGTTATCTGTATGTTTCTTTTTGCTATGTATATTTTTGTTTTTTACTTTTAGTCTCATTTTTAGTCAAGTGTGCATGTAATTTAAGTCTTTGAGATGTGATTTTATCATTAAATTGCTTATCGTTTTCAACTACTGGATATTTTAATCAGCTCCTATTTCATGTTAACATATTATATTTTATTTTGTAGAAACTCCCTGAAACATCATTTTATTTTTCTCGTGGTAACGTGTGAATATAAATCACGTGTCAATGTGATCTGTATGTTACGCACACAAAAAACATGAAATATTAAAAACTGCCAAATAAATAATTTTTTTTTTTTTTACGTAAACGACAAAGAAACTTGCAGCACACAAAAACATCCTAAATTCTGCTTAAGAATACTTGGTGGATACTTAGAATTTAAGATTTATAAAAAGAGAGATAGAGAGTTTTTTTTCTAACGTATCCCAACCATTTCTACCTATCTAGCAACAGAGGGATAAATCCAGAACGAAATCGTTGACTTTGATCCGCGGTAGATCGAATTGCTCTCAAAAACTAAAGAATAGTTTCATCTCTTTGATCTGATTTTTTTTCCGTGCTGCAACAGACCGATTGAAAAATAATACATTCCTTCCACGAGAAGAGGCATAGCTAGTGAATTGATTTCAACAAAGGCTTTAATGAGAAGAACTTGAGAATTTGTTGTCCTGTGAATAAATATTCCAAATTTACAGATAGTCAGAAACTTTCAACATATATATATATATATAGATATATATATATATATATATATATATATATATATATATATATATATATATATATAATATATATTTATGGTTCCCGTTGTATATTTCTTTAATATTTTGTTTAATTTTCTTTTTAGTCACTAGAAGGTATGACTAATGGTGTATCCTTAAATATGTATGATTTTCAGTCACTAGAGGGAGTAACTAATTGTAATTTAAGTATTGTTTGTTTGTTTCATGGTCCTTGGATGACCGAATATTGTTTACTTTGACAATAAAGTTTTCTTTATCCAGTGTGCTTCCTGGATTGGTGATTAACGGTTATTGGATTATTGCTTAGATATAAAAGTGTTTTGCATACGGTAAGAGTTAATTGTTCATCTTTATGTTTCGTTACACCAGTGGACTTATTTATTTCTCATTATTTCTTTATATATTTATATACATACGTGTAGAATATCTATTTTAATTAAAAGTGGTTAAAAAAGTGATTTAATATATTTTCCCTTTTAAATTATAAACTTTAAAATTGAACCTGGTAAAATAGCACTAACTTAAATATCACTAAGAACATTGTTATGATCTATAAAGTGCTACTTGAAATCTATATTAATATGAAATCATAACAAATGGGGGCCTGACCGGGATCTGAACCCGGGACCTCTCGCAGGAGGTCCCGGGTTCAGATCCCGGACAGGCCCCCATTTGTTATGAAGTTCATATTAATATTTTTTAGATTTCAAGTAGCAACTTCATAGATCATAACAATGTTCTTAGTGATATTTAAGTTAGTGCTTCCTGGATTGTGATTTACGGTTATTGATTATTGCTTTAGTATAATAAAAGTGTTTTGCATACGGTAAGAGTTAATTGTTCATCTTTATGTTTCGTTACACCAGTGGACTTATTTATTTCTCATTATTTCTTTATAGAATATTATATACTATACGTGTAGAATATCTATTTTAATTAAAAGTGGTTAAAAAGTGATTTAATATATTTTCCCTTTTAAATTATAAATCTAAAATTGAACCTGGTAAAATAGCACTAACTTAAATATCACTAAGAACATTGTTTTGATCTATAAAGTGCTACTTGAAATCTAAAAATATTAATATGAATCATAACAATATATATACTATATATATACATAATATATATATATATATAATATATATATATATATATATATATATATATATATATATATATATATATATATATATATATATATCCATATAGATATACTATTCTATGATTATATATATATATATCCATTAATATCTCTCTATATCTTGTATATAATATATATATATATATATATATATATATTAGATATATATATATATATATATAATATATATATTATATATTATAATATATATGTGTGTGTGTGCACAGGGTGTAACACGAGTTTATGCAAATATTTCGAGAAATAAAAAAAATTCATTCTAAGCAGAAAATTTTATATTAACACATACATTTTAAGGGTTCGTTTATCAGGTGAGGTGAATTTTAAAATAACCATTTTTCCTTAAACCTGCTCTCGGCCAATATCTAAGTGGTCAGGGATATGAGGGGGGAAGGGTTGATTAAGTGCATTAGGCAATTGGATTGATAGCCTTTTCATTATGAATTTTTTTTTTGCATGTTTTGGAAAAATGTAACATTATAGTCCATTCAATTAGTAAATCACCCGTGATCAGACTTCAAAATAATTTCATTTTAATTGTTAGCTTTATGTATCAAGAAAGTCTATTTCATATGATACAGGCCAAAGCATTTTCTTAGATGTTTTTTCTCTCGACTGGTGTGTGATGAACACTTTTTGAAGGAGGAGAGGTTTTTGATAATATGCTTTAAATCTTTAATCATTGAGTAATGAATAGGCCTATGTTTGATGGAGGGGAGGTTCCATTTGGCTCGCTTTTCTGTTCATTGTAGTCCAGTGAATAGGGAAACTGGGGCTAGTTATTAAGATTTTACTATTCTCACCTCTAATTCGATATCTCATGTAGAAACTAGAATTTATGCTGTGCAAAGTTTATTATATGTGTTATAATACTCATAAGAAAATTATATATTCTTTAATCCCTGTAATATAACAAAATAGCAGAAAATATTTTTGTAATACAACTTGCCCCATACACGGGGCAAGTTGTTACAGTCCATGGGATATATTGTTACAAAATATAAAAAGCATCACATTCTATAAAAACCAAAAGAAATCAGTTAAAAATTCATTGTACACAGAACACATATATACATGATAAGCAATTTCATTTATGCAACTTTTATAAAGCTAAACTTTGCATCAAAGCATTTTACCCATTGCTCCTCTGAGACTGAATTTTGCCATTCACCAGTAATCTTCAATGGGTTTTTCTGCTTTTATTTCCACCAGACTTCAGAATCCATTTGTTATTCAGACTCATTTTACTGGTTTTACTGTTGAACCCTTTTCCTTGTGAATCCTCGTCGGGATTTTGTAGTTTCATCTTCTTTTGTTGCATCTTTGTGTCTTTCTAGGGCTAGTCTTTTTAACAAGTCGTATCTCATCTGGGGTTTTGATATCCCTTGTAGATCTTTGTTCTGTCTTTATAGGTGATTGGTATAATTAAGGCCTATCTAAACCATCCTTGCTTGGGCTTGGAACAGGGTCTGGAATCATAATTTCAAAGGCTTGTTACGTACTGGGAAGTTAGATGGTCTAGAGAAGGGTCACAGGTAGGGATGATGTAGCCTATGCAAACTTCAGTAGTCTGTAACGGGCTTTCATCATTTGCTTTGGTTGCATTGCCCATTTTTGTTGCTTCTACAACTACAATTGTATCCTGTGCATCTTCTTTTGGACGACCAGATACAACAATATATCATGTGGGGTAAGTTGTTATTGATTGTAACAACCACCCCTGACTGAATTATTTTCCTTCTCCATATAAATTTTGCTATTCATTTGAATTATTGGAAAATGAAGTCTAAACACATATGAAGCATGAAGACAGTTATTTTGAAAAATTTTCATGAACACAGGTTTCATTAAGGTCTATGAAAATGATAGGCAAGGTCAAAGTATTTACTCAGGCTATGCAAAAATAGTTTTTTGCTTCAAGTTTAGGGGACGGTTGATCAACTTGTTTTGCACTCAACGAGGACAAGGCTGATATTGACGCCTAATAGTATTAAGAACCTCGGCGCCAACTATTGCCATATAATGAAGATATTGACAGTGTATCAACCTACCCCTGTATGCAACTAACCCCGGTCTCACTACCATTGACAGAGATGGAGAAGGTTTCTATGATACATGCATATTTCCCCTTTCTTTAGTAACTAATGAATACATTTAATTTGGAAGTATTTTATTCACATCGGCCTACTCCCCAATTTCCTTTTTCTATGACAGTGGCGTTCATTGTTGCATAACCCATAAATAGATCTCATATCTGAATATTCTAAATTATTGTAACGGTAAGGCAGCGTCACCAGTTTCTTGCTCACAAAATGAATAAGAAATCTGGCACTTGTTACCCGGCATGCTCTTGGCGGAAAAGCAAAGCTGTTTAGCGCAACAAGAGAAGTCAGTTCCATCCCCCTCCTGCTATCTGTGACTACTCTGACATCCTGTGCACGCTATTTTACTTGGTCATTTAATGATAACGTTTATTTAAAAAATTCACCTCACCGACAAACAAAGCTTTAAAATGTATATATTTATAGAGCATTTTCTGCTTAGAATGACGTTTTGTTTCATTTCTCGAAATATTTGCATAAACTCGTGTTATACCCTGTATATATTATATATATTATATTTATATATATCTATAAGATATATATATATAATATATATAAATTATATATATATTATTACATATATATATATATCTATATATATATATAATATCTATATATATCTATATATAGATATATTATATATATGTGTGTGTGTGTGTGTGTAGTGTGTGTGCGCGTGCACACATCTCTCTCTGAGTATGCTGGAATTGTTATTTTAGGGATTAAACTTATACTTGAACTGTTATTTTGTGCAATTCCTCCTTTATCATAACAAATGTCTCAAGAAACTGAAGGTGAAACATTATAAACATCGGAGGGAAACTAATTACCGTGTTATATGTATAGAGAGAAAAAGGCCTTATATGGAAGTGGGAGAAGAATGCGTCCACAAGTCTAGAGAAATCAGATGGAGAGTCGATTAAATATTGTAAAGGGAAGGAGGAGAGGGTGGTTGGCTGATACGTGAAGGGTCAGGCTGTATGAAGGATGCTGGGGAAAGGAATTAGGAGGTGTGTAGTCGAGTTATGATATAATGAAAGATGAAATGATGTCCAGGCAAGATGCGCTATCTCCAGGAGGGATGAGTCGGATAACAGCAGTGATGTTTGATTGGAAGAGTCATTTCGTTGTCTGATGGTACCAGGAGCGACAGTTATTTAACAGAATGTTGTTTTTAAAATGATTAAGTTACGTCGATGACTGATGGTACCAAGAGAGATGAGTCAATAATAATTCTGTTTTATCCACTTTCGATGCGTCATGGTTGAATCTAAGTATTTTCATCTTGAAGTTAGTCAGTTCAGTGGTCTGGTTAAATTATTTTTAAAATAATAATCATCTTTCACTGTCTTTTTTTTTCTTCTTTTTCGTTACTCAGTTTCAACAACAATCCCTTCACCCATATCTTACTCTCAGCTGTTTAAGCTTCCTTCTTCCAGCTGTTTATCACGATTCTTTTGCGGTTGTTCAAGTAAATGTAATAAATTCAAACTTATGTCTTTGGCAAGGCATTCAAAATCCCCTTTTGTTTCGTCTTTATTTTATTTGACCTAAATTTAAATCGCCAGTTGGTTTTTCGTAACGCATATAGAAATACGACTAAATGCTGATGAAAAACGTACGACACAGTTGCAATGGCAAGAGGGAGATATCGCAGAAAGCAGTGGCACTGAAGAGCTTCAATATTCATGAAGTAAAATAATTCGTCCGAGATAGGCTAATGGATTTGTTTATGCCTGAATTCTATAAAGTTATTAAAATATAATTTTGGGTTTCATTCATTGAAAATAAATAGATAAATTAATAAATAAATAAATAATATATCGCTCAGTTTTGTTTTCTACACTTCATATTAACTGAGTAAGAGGAGAGCTAAATTTATTTTAACTACCACTATTTGTGACGTCACTACTGTCTAACTGGATATCTAGATATATTCAACAGCTACAGTATTGAAAGTAATAATTGTCATAATACTGGACAAAGGAAAAAGAATATTAATGAGCGTGTTCACTCGACGCGGCAGGGGTGAAGGACTCTCTCTCTCTCTCTCTCTCTCTCTCTCTCTCTCTCTCTCTCTCTCTCTCTCTCTCTCTCTCTCTGCTACAAGTAATGAAATAAGAAAAATTCATAATTTCAAAATGAGACACCCTGTATTTTGGTTCATTTGTGGAGGTGGAACACTGAATCATTTTCTCATTCTCACGAAAATTTTGATCAGGTTCCACGCTGGTATTCCCAAAAGGATGAAAATAATAAGTCATTCTGATGAGTTCATTATGGAAACCAATATTGCGGGTGTCAGAATACTTACATGTATTTTTGTTTTTCCTTGGTTGAATGGCGGAGCAGTAAGAATTTTGGCGGAAAAGTTCATGAAATTCCGATACGTTTCATCCTCTCATACCGAGATGAATTGGATTTTAGATATTGCTGTAACAGCTTCACTTAATGTATGACAATAGTATTTAACAAAAATTAAATCTGAGGTTGTAGTGCATTTCGCATATTCAAAACATTATGTACCAATGCAACGTCGAAGATCATTTTAATAATACGTAATTCCATATATTTATAGCTATTTAAATTTAGTGATATATATATATATATATATATATATATATATATATATATATATATATATATATATATATCACTATAAATTATTTTATTATTCCTCTATCTGTACGCAATAAGGTACCCTTTACTTGTGACCATGACCCGAATGTGTCCCTGTTCTTTGTCCAACGGAATGACATTTGTGAGGTGAATATGTGGTAAGCCAACTAAAGCCTCACAAAATAATAAACTCCTTTGACATAGTCATAATAAACTTTATTCTTATAAGAGGGTCCTCTCTCTCTATATATAAAAACAATTATTATAATTGCTGTTGTTGTTATTTGAGTTAATTTTGAAAGCGTCGGACAACAAAATATATTTAAAGTAATAGTTTCTCACTACGTTACAAAGATGGTTTCTTATTCTCTCTTTTCATGGTAATGGTTAAGATGAAAAATGATAAATAAATTTTCATGAAATCAAGAAATTGTCCCTTCAATCGTCACATTTATTAACACAAAGTCATTCAAACATAATCTCCATACAACAATATTAATAAAAACTCTTCCTGAATTTGAAATTTCTTTTCGAGGTATGAACGTTGCCTATATTCATACTCATATACACTTCAACCGACTATCAGAATCATATGTAATCCAAACATACAGAATACTGAAGACTTTACAAAAAGTTTAATCTGCCGAAGCATTTGCATCCCTGATGTAGAATCTCTCTCTCTCTCTCTCTCTCTCTCTCTCTCTCTCTCTCTCTCTCTCTCACCTTATTTTCTGAAAAAAAATATTAACAAATTATAAACTCCATGTACATTATTTACCCGTTTGAAAGTGTGATTTATTTTTATGAGGCTACACGAAAAAAAAAAAAAAATGTGAGAGAAGGGGATGAGATTGCTATCCCTACGCCTTTTTATTGACAACAGCAGACACTGGCACCCATCTCCCACTGGCGCGATTGGTGGGTAAAGAGTCGAAGGTGTAGGGTTAGAGCGGTCTGTGAAAGCAATGCAACACCCACTTTGCCTGATTACTCTGCCACGATGGTAAACTGTTAATCTAATAAAATGTGATGGTATGTACGTGAGAACGTTTACGAACATGAAAGAGAGAGGGAGAGGAAACCATTATGTTTGCGTAGAGAAATTGACGTCAGAAAATACTGGAATGAAAGTATATTTCCAATTAAGTCCTCCTTTTACTATAAGAATGATATATATATATATATATACTCTCAGATTCAGGGATTTCCCACTATTATCTCCTTTCTCTCTCCCTCTCCTTAAGTTAAAGTATTTTCCTTGGAAAAGAAATACACCATTTGATCTCTCTCTCTCACTTTTAAGTGCCGGACTCTCATTTAAGGTAAAAAAGCAGGTTAATTTCTTGAGATTATGCCAAAAGACCAGTAAATTTCATGTTCTATTTATTCGTCCTTTCCTTCTTTCTTATTTAGAGTTTTCATGTTGTTTTCTTGCAATTTACGTCGCTGTCTTTTTCAGTATCCTTGTTTATATAACAATAGCGGCTGCAATATGCTTAAGTTCACTAATCGAACGACCAGTGGTGTAATGAATGTTATGATGGATTTATACACCCGCGCGTGCGCTAATTGTTCATTACATCCTAGATATATTTTTAACTCAAGAAAAATTATATCTCAATTTCTTTCCTTTGAAATATATTTTAAAGTTATCTAGAATTTTAAAAGTCGGCAAACATTTCGAGAAATTCATAAGTATGAAGCACAGTCCCATGCCTTCATTTGCATCATATTTCATGGTGAAGTCGAATTAAATTTTGGCAGTTCATTCGTTGCTGCGTGTCGGGTATGTTGGCGCTTGGCATCTGCCCCGGGAAAACTTCAGGTGTGCAGTACTTAGTAAACAAAGGTGAAAGAAATACCAGTCAAGTTTGAAATTTAGTTCAATGGTAATCACTGGATATCCTGTGACGATCAAAGTTCGTGATGTTGCCACTCTTTGAAATATATTCCAAAGAGTGGCAACATCACGAACTTTGATCATCACAGGATATCCAGTGATTGCCATTGAACTAAATTTTTATTCCTGATTAATAATGTACAAATAAAGAAATTTACAGGAAGGATTACTTGAAAGAACCTAAAATACTTTGAAATTTGTGGGAGCAGAAATTCACAACATCTTAACTTATGTCCATGAATAAAATATGTACTTAAACACCTGTTTTTGGACACCGGCCAGTAGTCTGGAAATAATTTTAAAGATGCATATTTCATGAGCGTGTCCTTGTAATTTTTTTTTTTTACATTTTTTAAAACTAGACGGTAATTAGAAGGGCAGATGATTATATATACAATTATAGATATATATATATATATATATATATATATATATATATATATATATTATATATATATATATATATGTGTGTGTGTGTGTGTGACACAGTAACATAGCACATAAATATAAATATATGTAGCAGTCATTGAAAATAAAAACTGGGAAACTGTTAACTTACCTTTGAAACTTTTGACCAGCAACTGTTTTAGTGTCGAAGGCAGGTTACTAAGAAAGTTGGTTTCGTTTGAGTATGGTCCAATTCAACAATTGAGATGGTAAATTTAAAGTAAATTCCGATTGTTTTCGAACTGTTAAGATTGCTTGTTATAATTTACAGAACGATAGCAGGTGTGACATACAAGTAGGTAAGTCTGCTATATTTTCGGCCAAATGATCTTCGGTCAAATGTCCGTCATTCATTCAAGTGAAAACAACTACCGGATAAATTGGTTTGGCAGTTCAGTAATTGCAAGATCAAAAGATGTCGAAAGATCCTGCACCTACTTCATTGTCTCACTTTCCTTTGTGGCTTCTACCTTTATTTATATATTCATCACGTTCCAAACTTTCGTGATTCAATTACACACACGCGCACACACAAACACACACGCGCACAAACACACTAATCAGTTTAAGAAAAACATACACCGGCATATGTTTATAGTTTATTTCAAGATTTAAATAAAACAGAAAAAATAGAAAAATAATAACGTTGTTTACAACTGTTACAGGATAATATAAAATATTATCCTGAATCTCAAATTAACTAAAAAAAATCTCAAAACTCTGGGTTCTTTGTCCTCTGCAAAGATAAACTCCGTCTATGATTCTATCTTTGGTGAATTATTGCTTTACTCCGCTAAATGTAAAATTTGGAAATACGTGGGTATCACCAAAAGATTGATCATGGTCAGAATTGATTCTCATCTTCGGAGTCACTCACCGTACCGGTTGTACTATGAAAGCCAAAGAATTCTCTAGCATACGAGGAGGACATTGCAAAAAATGTATAACCTCAATTTCATACAAGGATTTCCAAATCGTTGGCCAAGCACCCAATGATTATTCTCTCTCTTTTTTGGAATCGTTAATAATTAAGCTGCAAATCTTATTCCGGAACCCTATGTGCTTCTTCTACCTCATTTGTTTTGCCAACTATTCGTCATTCATATTCAAAACAATGGCTGAATGATTAACAATTGTAATAATATCGATAACCCCGTGGGTAGTTAGTGCCATCAGTGAACTTCACGGCATTCACTGTAGGTGTCTGCCACGTCGATTCAGTCCCTACCGGTACCCATATTTTAGCTATTGATTAGCCCCTATTTTCGCTTCGGCTTAAGGCCCAAAATGTCATGAAATCGATCGAAGAATATGTGGATAATACTGCTGTTTCATGAACCTCTACCTTGTACACATCGAACACTGTTGTTTTAAAAATGTAAATTTTCGGTCCATGCCGAGTATTTCTGTCACATTTCTAATATTTATTTTACATTTGCAACTATTTGGTCCTCTTTTAACGTATTATATATTGGCTATAAAATTTACAGATTAATGCAGATTTTGGCTACATGTATAATTCACATTTGCGTTGGAAAAATCAAACCTTTTTGTCGTGAATCAGCAATATTCCGTAATTTAGATAAATATACTTCATTTTTAGGAGGCATGCCATAAACACGTAACTGGTATTATATCATCTATATTTAGTAATAAATATCCAGCCTCCCATGTAGGGATAAGATACAGGTTTGGAACAACATAAACATTAATCATGTAGAGAAATTGGTTAGAGAATAAGGGAAGTGGGTAAGAATCGCGAATCATCAAGTCATTGAACGTGAAAACTATTTGTGGAAGTTAGCATTCAATATCATCTCTTGAAATTTCGCCTCGATGGTCGGATACAAAAAGTATCTTATAATGAACCTTTAATTCTAGTAAATGATATCAAATAAATTATAAAAAACTTTTCATTTGATTTTGTCCATTCGGCATGAAATCAAAAGCTTTGAAGAGGGCCCCGTGAGAAGGGATGAAAACTCTCATATACTGTTTGCAAACGCTACTCTTACTACATTGCTGATGACTTTCCTAAGTTTGTGTCTTACATTTATGAGGTGCTGGTCCTATCTGTCATCCCTCCAAGCATCCTCTTCCCTGGCTGTCTTTCCGACTATTCGCATAAATTTGCCGTGGCTGGGAAATAGATATTATCGATTTAATCAATTCAAAATTTTTCTTCATAGAACTCGTTATTTTAATTTTGATTGTTTCAGGGCTTGAATGGAATGGAACAGGAATTTTTGTATTTGAGGAAATTCGTACTCATGGCGTGAGACTAAATTCGGAAAATCGTCGACAAAGTTCGGTTATTTTCGATAAAATAAACAAAAATTCAGATGAACGATTTTTCAAATAATGTTGGGAGAAAGAAAATATAATAACAACATACGTTTATTAGCGTATTTGATACTCATAGTTTTATGAGCATCAAAAGTCTACGAAATACTGCCTCGGACTCGACGTGCTTTCCGCATCAGTGGATAAGCACTGGCGCCTAGTTCTGACAGAAAGAAAAGAAGATTGCATTGCATCCAATAGGAGTTGTAAGAGTCTTTTGCAAGCATGTGCTTACTTTTTAACAATTAATATTAATATTGGTTATATACATGAATAATTCAAATGCAACTTATATGATTGAAAGGATTGTAGAAAAGTTTAATGATAAGTTTGCACAAATCAAAATAGATATTCGAGGCGACACTTTTGAAGTAAGGCAATATTCATTCTGCAATAAGCGTTCACATTAAATAAGATAACTATGTAATAAGGAATCGTCGCACTAATGTTTGGTTGGTAATAAAAAGAACTGGTACTGAGTAAGAAAATGTGCAACATAATTCATTAATGTCTTTCAAGAAGAGACTTGGAGAATGTAGGATATATTTTGTTGATATTTTCACTGGATATAAAAATGAAGAGAAAGGATGAAAAACATGATAATGAATAGATAAAGAGTTCGGGCATTTGTTTTGCTGTAATAAAGACAAGAAGAAAAAAATACATAAAAAAGTCTTCAGCAGGATGTAAGTAAGACCTTGGGTAGAGCATAGAACTGAAAGCTGGTTGTTCAATTGTGATTTATCCCTTTAATTGGAACATTTCATTTGCTATTGTCTCTCAGTTTCTTGCTTTGTGAAGGATCCTGTTGCCTCATCCTTTCTCTGAAGTGTATTGTCTGAATTCACTGTTGCTGCTGATTCGCCGACCATCCACATGAAAATTTCAAATGCAAATAGTTTGTGAAATTAATACAATGATTTCGTCAAAATAAGCTTTCTATTTCAGATGACTTCACCGAGGATGGACCGAAAAAAAAAAAAATCGTTCTCCTCTGCGCGCGCTTTCGAACATTGCACATATTATATGATTTCACCATCGTTTTATTTCATGATTTCCTTTGTTGCGAATTTCAGAATTGTTTATCATTTCAGGTAATGGATTACTAATACAAACTTGGTGCATAAGACTGAAGGACCAAAAACCCATTGATTCCATCACGGACATAAAGTCCTTTTTAGTGAGGAGCAGAAAGACTAATCATTAAATGTGTGCAGTATGAAAAGCAAATATTAAAAACAATTAATGAATAGATAAAAATCAAGGTTCATGACTTCTCTCTTATGCTAATTGGAGGCAGATAACAAAACACATATAACCACCAGTTGACTGTCGTTAGTGCGATGACCAGGTATACGTATACCCATGTAGAGCCATCCTACCACAAATTTAAATAATGATGTTTTCTACACACACAAACACACGCACACATACGCACACACGCACACACACGCACACATACACACACACACACACACACACACATATATATAATATATATATATATATATATAATATATATATATATATATATATATATATATATATATATATATATATATATATATATATATATATATATATATATATATATATATATATATATATATATATATTAGATATATATATGTAACGAGGATATGAACCTCGTTATTCATTTGGTAAACGTCTAACTCCGAGCATCAGGCAAACCCACACACAAATCTCTCTCTCTCTCTCTCCCAAGCAACCAGCGGCTCGCGACTTTTCTTTCTCTTTCTCTCTCGCCAGGCTATCTCTCTCTCTCTCACTCTCTCTCTCTCTCTCTCTCTCTCTCTCTCTTCACCTCTTTCTCTCCCTTCTGTCAGGTAATCAAAATGAGAGAGTTGCATTATAAAAATACATTTATTTAACAACGAAAGATAATGATGCAAGTCTTACTGACTAACTGAAAAACCCCAACAGTAAAATGTCTAAAAAGTAATTGTCACACCAAATGTCTATTCTCCCATTGGGACCCTCTCTCGGTCCCCCCACATGGTTCCGCCAGAACCGTCCAAGCAGCCGGAATATTTCACACACAAATTCTAAATACACTTTCGCAGAGCTTCCACGGCATCCTGCCTTTCTTCCAAAGCCGTCTCTAAGCCAAATCCACCATAGACTTGGGTAGGTGTACAAGCACATACAAACGCACACTTCGTTAACGCCTCATATTACTGGCTACAACCAGTTTCCCAAAGGCACTTTGAAAAGAGCTCATGAACTGTCGTACATTGACTTGTCTACTATGCAGACAGAAACCATTTATCAGCTTTTCTCGGGTCGTTACTTCGGCTCTGTTCTCACATTCCAATAGGTCACAGCGAACATATTGGCAATATATCATTAATCATAACCCTAGGAACTCCTACATATATATATATATATATATATATATATATATATATATATATATATATATATATATATATATATATATATATATAGCCAAAATCACAGGAGGCCACTCGGCAGTCACACTAAGTAGATGAAGGCTGGCAGGAACACACAGGATTTTGACATTATGGCATTTATTCCGACGTTCCGCAATACATTATTGCATCCTCAAGGAATTCTACAATTAATTATAAAATTATAAACAATAGTTATCTATAGGTCAATTTAAAAGGAGACCATAATTTAAACATACAATAAGTTAAGTCAAACCAAAAGTTACATAAATGAAAAAACTATGAAATTGAACATTAATATATGAAGGTTTATTTAAAAAAAAATTAATAATCATAAGAATAATAATAATTAAATAAATAAATAACTAAAGTAAGAGTGGGGCTAACCTGCCAGAGCAAAGTCAAGAATAAAACTAAAAGCAGAAACGAAAAGTAAGTAATAAAAGGCGTTAAAAACAACAACAAAGTTAGGATAAAAAAAGTTGAACAGCCGAGGACTGGGTATTTAAAACCGGAACAAGTTGTTTTAGTTTTAACATCTCTAAAATAAATAGGTCTTTAGAGTTGTTGACCTGTCCAATTATAGAGAAATCTTTGTATTCTATTTTTGTTTTACATTGTAAAGAATGATTTCTTATGTTAGATGCGTCTGGGTTGGATAGGCGACAACCCGTTCTTTGACTAACCCCCTTATGAGAATCGGTTCGTACCCTAAGAAGACGCTTCGTGGATCCCACATAATTTCCCACATAATGTGGTTTATAAATATACTTGTCCCAAATGTGATATGGGAAATTATGTGGGATCCACAAAGCGTCTTCTTAGGTACGAGCCGATTCTCATAAGGGGGTTAGTCACAGAACGGGATGTTGCCTGTCCAACCCAGACGCATCTAATATAAGAAATCATTCTTTACAATGTAGAACAGTTAAATTTTTTTATGAATAAAGGACATTTGGAACAGTTCGACAGCGAGGCCCATGCGTTGATGCTGCTGGTCAGCAAATCTGCTTGCTCTCCTCAGGAAGAGGGGATCGGGGATCAACTGTGAATGTGAAAGATCTCCGTCAAAATACAATTTAGGAAATATTTACAAACATGAGACCATTCTTGAAGTCCAAGTTATAAATGCTAATATCAAGAAAGAGAAACCTGTCACCACAAGCTACTCTATGAAGAAGAGGTAAATCTCTGGCAGAAGCAGATATCCTAATTGGAGAACAGTATTCAGTTAAAGAAGTACAAATGACTTAAAGTAGCTTGCATTAAATTTATCTCTGTTATAAATAAATGAGGCCTTTGTTGAAACTTTCACTGATGTTTCTCAAAAAGGAGATGTGAGTCAAAAGTTACACCTAGAATAGTTAAAACTTCAGACTCATTCAGCAGAGTCCCATCGACCTGAAGAGATTGTGGAGTGAAAGATTTGTAAGAGATCTGCTGATTAACAATGTTTCCATTTAACTGGTGTTCAGTCTCACATCCCATCGACTACATCATCCATTTATCAGGTCAATGTCCCGAATGAGGCTGAGGGCAGTTTCATTTCTCATAAGTGGAGACTTTACTATGCTCTGCATTAATCTGATAGATAACTTGACATGAATGAGTATTAACACTGATTTAATAGAAAGCGTAGCATGCAAGACCATTAACATTTAACATGGTAAGTTTTCAATTACATTTATGCCTGCACCTTCACTATAGGTATCTGAAATAGCGAGTGGGAGGGAAGTTTTCTGCCGTTTAGATTCATACCAGACTCAAGGGTTGAATGTCGAAAGTGACTGGGCAATATGCTAACATTACAAAAGGTTTTTAAATATATATATAATTTCTGAAATTGTTACTGTAAATTTTGTAAGTTAGTTTATTCCTGTTGACAAGTTCAACAACTCAAAACATGGTTATGTGATGTCTGTATCTTGCATTTTGAAGAGACATGTTTCCTTTCTCTTCAACAACTACGTATAATACATGGTAGACATGTTAAATTATTTTTGTCAGATATGGGGGAAAATGCTTGAAATTCTCGACTATTCCCCTTTTCACTCTTCTGCGCCCCTTCCTTTTTTGTTTCCGCATTTAAAACATTTCCAAGTAATACATACATTGACTGACAAAATAACTATTACTAATTAAGAGAATATTCTCCCGCAGGTATACTTTTCTTTCTCAACCTCGACTTGATACTTTATCGAAAAAAAAAAAAAAAAAAAAAACTGATGCGTTAGACTGTGATTTTCATCTCTATTTTGCTAAGATCCGTCTGTATATTAAAATTGCGCCAAAACCCTTGAAAAATCCGCCATTAGAAAACATTTGAGTGACAAAGGCTACCTACGAAAAAAAACAAACAAACAAACGAAAACGAAAACTAAGAGAAGAATTGTCTGGAAAAGGACAACTGGTGGAGAGGAAAGTTCTCAGCTCATCTGGGTAGATAACTCTTGTGTTCAGTAGTTTATGAAAACTACACATTTTTCGTAATGGGACTCCAATTCGACACAACCGTGCAAGTTGCTTTTCTTGAGAAACAACATTGACACATCTAAAAGAAGCGCCACATAAAGCAGAGAGAACGGTTCATGTCTCAAGAATACCGACTTCCTTCAACAGGTGGATACAAATCAATATCTATAACACCTGTTCAGAGAACCTGATGAAAACAACAATTGTAATAAGTGACTCTTTACTTTAAGGTATCAAGAACTTATAACTATTAAGATACGAAGCTACAATAAATTGACATATGGCTAGAGTTTATTTATTTATTTATTTATTCATTTATTTATTTATTTATTTATTTATTTATTTATTTATTTATTTATTTATTTATTTATTTATTTATTTATTTATTTATTTATTTAAGAGAGATTTGAGAGAGAGAGAGAGAGAGAGAGAGAGAGAGAGAGAGAGAGAGAGAGAGAATAATCTTGGGTTTTAAAATGGTGAATGTATGTCTGTGGGTTTGCACGAAACATCACGGGAGAAAACGCCATTATCTCTCTGTAGAATAATTAACTTCGGAAAGGACTGGAATAAAAGTATCTTTCTTATCCCGTTCTCTTTTGGTATCAAAATGAAAAACTACAAATATTCTTAGATTTGGAAGACTTTCCACAACGTTTACTATCAACCTTCCAATCTCTCTCCTTCTTCCACTAAGTTATGATAATTACTTCGGGGGACAAAAGCTCAGAAAGCTCAGTTTAATTACTCTCTCTCTCTCTCTCTCTCTCTCTCTCTCTCTCTCTCTCTCTCTTTTAGATGCGGTACTCTCTCATTACGGCTAAATAAGAAGATCATTTCTGAGATTTTGCCAAACATCCTGAAAATGTGGTCAACATTTACTATGCTCAAATTGCCAGTCCTTTTTGTGCTTATATTTTCTTTTTTTTTAGCATCTTTGTTTATATTTTGTATTAATAAATGGAAGTAGCCGCTTCAAGTATCTAAACTAAAATGATAAAACGGAAGTTAATCAGTGTGCATATACTTAAGCAAATGAGTTTATAAGTATTGCTTTTTTAATTCTGATTAAATTTGTACCACCATAGATATTAAATCTCTATAAGGTAATTTGAAAGCAACTACAATACCCGAGTAAATTAATCTTTACAATAATATCACTATTATCAATCATGTATTGTTTAATCAGAAAAATAATTTATTACATATTTCTTAATACAGGAAATTTTCAAGAACAAGGCTGCATTTAATTTCCTTCTCTCTGTCTCTCTCTGTCTGTCTGTCTCTCTCTCTCTCTCTCTCTCTCTCTCACTCTCTCTCTCTCTCTCTCTCTCTCTCTCTTTCTCTCTCTCTCTCTCTCTCTCTCTGTGAAACATTTCATGGTAATTTTTTGAGAGCAGTATACTGATTTTCTTTTATGCTTTTCAACATAGGTTATTCTTTCAAACAAAAACACCAGCGAATTTTTCTGTATAAATCCTTCGTTAAAAATTCTCTAGGTCGAAAAAGTGTTGAATACTGGAATTTCTCTGGGACTTGGAAAATATAAGAAAGGAAAGAAGCGGGTAAACAAGAGGTGAACAATAAATTAGAATTTGAAATTGAAATAAGCATCATCAGAATATATATATATATATATATATATATATATATATATATATATATATATATATAATATATATATATATATATATATATATATATATATATATATATATATATATATATATATATATATATATATATATATATATATATTCTGATGATGCTTATTTCAATTTCAAATTCTAATTTATCGTTCATCTCTTGTTTATCCGCTTCTTTTCTCTCTATTATTTCTGGAAACAAGAAAACACATTGTGAATGTATATCTAGGAGACGCTCAGGTGACGGTCAGTGCAGGTCGGTTGCGTGTCAGTTAACGTGCAGGTGTAGCGAGTCTATTAGACCCTAATTATTCTATGATATCGTAAAATTCAGTGAGTTGGAAATCGACGGACCTATATAAAGACGGTGGTTCGTTATATTTCTACTACAATAAGACCTTTTCCATCGTCCTACTAAATTTAGTGGATTCACATTGCAAGTTTTGCGCATTGATGTTGGTTCATATGGAATAAATAGCGATGGAGTTATTTTCAGCCATTCTGTTCCGCTTTCGAAAAACGTTTGAAAAATGGTAATTTGAAAATTCCACCTAAAAGTTCTCCCCCTAGAACTCAAGATTTAACTGCATACGATGCCATTGGAGATGAAGCTTTCCTTTTGAAAGCTTACATGCCATTAAGATTCTTTACTTTTTTCTTTTGTTTACCATCGATATAAATGATTAAATCATGAGCAGGGAAGTTAGTAATGAGTTACTCGTTCGATGGTTTTAAAACTAAACTTCAAAAAAGCAATATAAACCTTCAAAACAATATTCTTGACACTAACAAAAGCAGCATATAGCAGTCAAATGAGAATCAATATGAATTTCTAATACACACACACTCACACACACACACACACACACACACACACACACACATATATATATATATATATATATAATATATATATATATATATATATATATATATATATATATACATATATATAAAGCATATGGCAAATGCCACGAATACATAGTAAAACAGCTGAGTGGTTGCTAAGCATTTCGATACAGGGTCCCTTACTCGCAGACTGATGGAAAATAAAAAAAGTAAGGTTATAAGAAAGCTCGTATCATAAATAGATAACATAAAATCCCTGAGGGTGAAGATTATAAGGAACAGATGCACCTGGAATCCAACACAGTTAAAGAATTACTGGACCAAAATAGTCTTTGATTGGTTTTACAGAAGATTATGATTACGGCTCGAAAACAGGGAGGAGCCAATAAAAGGATTATACAAGGGGAGAAACTAGCAATCAAAACGTGATCTGGGAATGAGTAAATTGATTACATTTTTATAAAAGTACAACAATTAATATTCTCCTTTTAATAAAGAAGATTTTTATCAAATTAACATTTTCAAAACACTATTATAAAAGTCAGTGATTTTAACTTTAAGGTTATTCTTGAACATTTTACTAATGCAGGGGTCCAAATAATTCATGTCAGGACTAAGGTTGAAATTACAGCTGGAAGTATGATATATAATTTCAGATTCTAAAAGATTTCATGAAGATAACTTTTTTATCCTTTAATTGAATTAATAGCCAGTTTTTGTTGAAAATAAATATCTTTAAAAGGCCTACATTTAGAAGCACTAAACCTTATACACCGACAAAGAAAACCCTCTTCTTTCAGACCCATTCATTCACCAGACTAGTTACTGTCCTAACTGCCAGTTCTAACTTATTCTATCCTTTTTCACAAAACTTTGTCACTCATTAAATTATCTTCTGCGTCTTATATATACTTAGTAGCTTGCACGTTGCACGTATACTTACGATTTTCTTTATGAACTAGCCCCAAGTCTAAAACGACACTTACAGTTTCGTTCTTTTTCCATGAAACTTCCAATGTAACTTTCTTTTCTAAATCTGCAGTGGATTTTTCTTGTCATTGTTTGGCAATTTTTATTACAACAGAATTTACCACTTACAAAAGTAAAATAGTTCCTCTCCCCTAGTCCTTAATCAGTCTAGTGTTTAGAATAAAACTTCGGCCGGAAAAATTCGTTTAATTTAGAGTTTCTTCTGATTGCTAAAACTTGTTTGAAGTTGAAAAGTTAAAACTCCTCACCCTCTCTAAAATTTATTTTGTTTATGGGATAGCTCTGCTGTTGTGTTCGTAAACCGTGTATATAAAGTTGTGGGAAGTTTTGGATGAGGTCAATTTTTCATAGTAAATGAGTTACAATATTGCTTGCAAGTGATGAACCAAAAATAGTTTTTCATAATGAGAATTTACAAAAAATAAGTCTGAGGTTTTGTGCAAGATCTTTCCTCATATGAGCAATTCATAGTGATAACATCTATTTATTTCATTTCTTCAAAAGATTTCCATTCAAATACCTGATCATGGATTTAGCCTATTAGATTAAAGGGAAAACTTATCAACACTTTTTCATTACGCTCAGTTTTTCATATAGTATGTGAGTCTATTCCTTGGATATACCTACATGCGCACATACACGCACGCACACACACACACACACACACACACACACACACACACACACACACATATATATAATTTAAATATTAAATAATAATATAATATAAATATATATATATATATATGATATATATTTAATATATATATATATATATATTCATAATATACCCTATATATATATATATATAAATATATTATATATTCATATATATAACAGTATTCACTGTGTCCCTAATAGTACAGCATCATGGCATTTTTTTACTGTCTTTCCGAAACCATAAGGACGGTCACCTGGATAGAAAACGACAAATGCCTGTATCCTTCCCAACCTGAATTGTTTCTTTGCTTTGAGGTTGACTGTGGCTTATGTGATCACATCGTATGCCAACCGAATGTAGTTGCGACCGAAAAGCTTGATGGTTTTGTTATCGTGGAATCTAGAGTCGAGAAACTGGTCGCACTACTGACCTGGAGGAGGTTTCTCTTACACGATAATGATGCTGTATAACTCTCCATGGACTCGTCTGTAGGAGAATCTATTAGTGTGGACCTCTGGACTCGAAGCAACAGTATGAAGCAATCACATATTATCATTAAGACAAGTAATCATTTGAAATCACGATATAAGCATCCACTGAGGAAAAAAAACAATGGATTTTATATATAAAATTGCCCCGTCCCTTCGAGGCTTAAATTTTGTTTTTTCAATTATCTTTTCAGATATTTTTTGCTATTATTTTTTAGTCGTTCGGAAATACATCAAAACTGTTTTCGTTAAATAAAGTGAAAACCCACTTATTCATCAGTTTCTCCAACGCTCTATGATACGCACTATGACCTTCAAATAGGTAATACATTTACCCAGTTACATCCTCGCACTGGGAATAATCTCACATATCCTGTGGTCCATTAACGGTAAACCGCTTAAGTGCTCGTGTGTTGAATTTATAATCTCGAATATCAGTCAGGAAATAACAACGGTCTCGAATAACTGGCCATGGAAGTAAGAAGAAAATAGCTCTCATAGTTCTGTGTCGTCAATTAAATATGAACTTCAGTTAAGGATGTTCTAAAAAGAGGACAATCACCCTAAGGATCTATATATAGTATATATATATATTCTATATATATATATATATATATATATATTATATATATATATATATATATATATATATAGATAGATATATACACACATGTATGAATAATTGTCATAGGTGTATTATATTTTATGTGTTATCAGAAGTAAATAAGTAAATATAGTATATAATTTATCCACTGAGTCGGCATTCATCATTAGTGTCACTGCTTATATAATTATTACACCACTTTATTTACGTATATTCACAACTTTTACAAAACCAAAAGTACAGATAGACTACTTGATAGACTACTTGTAACAAATGAAATATTTAAACCACGTTACCAGAAAGTGGTTTTGCAGAATGAATTGACAGAAAAGGATTGTGAGACATTTCTCTCGTGTATATAAAGGTCATTATCTTTAATAACAGATAAACTAGTTACGTTCTATTTTCATTTCATATTCATTCCAACTATTGGTATTATCCACAACTGATATCATTTAAGTTGAAGCGTGACTGAATATACAAAATTATTATGCTGGTGTCACTATACTGTATAACTTTGCTAATGAACGAAACTATAAAACTGCCCTGTCCATGGATGGGAAATGTTAGAAATATAGGCACATAAATATTTCCAACTCTTAGAAATTAAATGAAAAGAAATTTATATAGAACGAGGGTGAACTTTGTATATTGAATGAGTTTTATTTGGTATTATAAAAGTGTTCCCAAGGTTATTTTTAATGAATTTTACCAGAGTTTCATGGTATTCGAATGTCAAATAATATTAACAAAAGGAATCAGAAACAGATAAACATATTCATGGAGAAATTTTTTTCCAATTTTGTATATTGTAACTGATATTTAAGGTCGATTTATGTGTTGCAGGGTCATCATATTACCTAGAATAAAAAAAATAATATGCTTTTTGAATTATTCTCAAAACAAAATATTATTTCTTCTTTTCCAGAGTAACATACCTTGACATTAGTACAGGCACTCATCAACTTCTAATATATTTCCATCATATCTTCAGTGGTCGCATACTGCTTTTCGGATAACGAATTGAATAACGCAGCAGATGTCATGTACCAAATACCTGTCAGAAACGAAGTGATTGTTTTCTCCAAGCTAACTGAGTAAAGGTTTATAGTTGATTGTTAAAGATTTCCTGGTAATGTCCAGCAAGCTACACACTCTAGTTCATTGGAAAGTTTAAAAAATATAGCAAAATGTATTTATTTATATATCCAGTTACAAATTTTCCTTTCAAAATAAAGTAAACAATACGTTTTCGAATGTTGAAGTACCAAATAATAAGAATAAAAATTAAGTATCCTATACATTGTCATATTAATAAATCACCAGATGAAAAATTTAATTAAACGAAAAAGAATTTCAGATAATGGGTGATAATTATCTACTCTGCCTCTTATAAAGTATAATTTTATTCATAAATCTATGATATCAATATTTCAGTTCCCTTTTAATATTAGCATTAAAAACTCGACGGAAATTAAAAGCTTTATCAGCTCCGAAACACCTTGAGGCTGAAGCCATTGCAGTGGAAAAGCTTTCAAGAAGGGCTTTTCTAAGACAAAGAGGTCTGAACAACTACTAACCATTTCAGACCCGATGTGGCATCGATTTTCGGAAATATCTTCAAGGCTTCTAGTCGGTCAGTGATAACATTCTGACACAATGTTTACAACACCCCGCCGTAATTTATAAAGCTATAGGGTTAGCCAAATTTAAATACTTTAGAAGTTTACTATTATGATTTTAATTTGTAGTCAGTCAGAACTCAAACACCTGAGCACAGTTTCGGATAAGTCTACTTACCCACCACCCTCCCTCCTTCCACCTACCAAAACCCACCCCTCTATCACACCTTCCCACACTCCCACCCTCTGCGCTCTCTCTCTCTCTCTCTCTCTCTCTCTCTCTCTCTCGTCTGAATTACACAACACACTGGAAAATATCAAAACATACATTGCACATTATTATATCGAATGATTTTACCACATTATAACTCAGTGAATTGAGTGGTTTTTGCTAGTGAGCTCCACTATGAAGTTCTAGCTCATTCTGCTGTGTTGCCTAAGAATTGTCGTCGGAAATTATATTTTTTTTGTCGTAGATTCTAAGTATTTGTATGGTTTTTTTTTTTTTTTCTTTACCTGTTGTTCGATAGTCCGTATAATATGATTGGGCAATGGGCATAACTATTCTATAATTAGATGGTGTCAGTCAAATTGTAAAATAATTAATATTAGTTATAGAATTAATATATAATGATACACACCAAAACTCATAGATTTAATTTTCAAGGAATAGCTCATCCTTATAATCGCAGTCAGAAGCGACAATGGCAGGTTCCACACTGTCATGGATATTGTCAGAGGACCAATATGATCCTCTTCAAACTTAAAGTTATTAAATATATTAGGGAAAAAACGATTACTTAGGAACACTTGGGTTTGATGATAGTTATCATGATATTAATATCGCTATAATTTCACAGAAAAATTGTCTCGATTTGTTATTTATTGTATAAGGCTATACATAAAAAAAAAATTATGTACCGGTCAAGACTTATTTTCAGTGCGCCAGCTTTCCTCTCATGGTTGAAAATTTTGAAAAGTTGGAGTGCAATTACACGTCTTCACCCATTCGCGCATCTAAGCAAATCGGCCACGGGCAGTGTGATTGGGGCACACCTTCAGTACCCAGTGACAAACCACTTTCTGGGATCGCATTCAAATGAACATTTATAGTAAATTGCTCAAATACTGTATCCACAACTGCCACCTAACATTTTTATTTATAAACTATTAAACAAAATTAATGTAAAATAAAATAGCCACGTTTGTATAAAACTTTAAATCGCACTTGTGCAATTAGAGAGGAGAGGTAGAGAGAAAGAGAGAGAGAGAGACGGGAAGAGGAGGGAGCGGGAGGGGGAAGAGGTGTGATAGAAGGATGGGTTTGGGTGGGGGATAGTTGGAGCTTGTTGGTTGGGGAAAGAGGGAATGATGAAGGGGAGGGGGATTAAGTCGACTTATCCGAAACTGTGCTCAGGTGTTTGGGTTCTGACTGACTACAACTTAAAATCATGTGGGTAAACTCATAAAGTACATAAATTTGAGTAACTCTTATAACATTATAGATTTGGCGGGGTGTTGAAATATGTTTTCGAATGTCATCACTGTCCGAGAAAAAGTCTCGAAGATATTCCCGCAAAACGATGCCACATAGGGTCAGAAATGAACATTAAATCGACAACTTCAAGTCTCTCGGCGCGTATAAAGAAAGACTCTGATATGAGAATGTAGTTTGACGTTTCGTTGTTGGAAAAAAGACTAACGCTTGTTTCCATTTCATTGCGTGAAGGTCTCACAGATTTTAACAAAGAGGAACTGTGTCGACATAATGATGCTGCTCCAAGAGAAAAGAACAGCAGCTTTTACAAGAAAGCTTGAGTAAGAGAACAAAGAGACGTGAGAGGAAAAAAGGGGGAATTTCTGAGAGTGCCGTCGTGACACCATGCTTTACTCCTGACTAATGGCAAGCTTATGAAAAGTGAAATACACCTTCGTAGGTGTAATATTTTTCACCCTTTTTACATGCTTTTATTTAACTCGACTTCTGCATATGTTTGTCTGTCTGTCTGTCAGGTTATTAAGCAGTGGGTCTATCATTTACTGTACCCAATTCCTGAGACTTTTTAAAAGAAGTTAATGCATAATTTTTTTTTTTATATATAATTCGTAATTTGATGCTCATAATAATTTCATTGGGATTTCTAATATTTCAATAAGTTTGTGTTAATTCAAAAATTGAAGATGCACTGACCTTATGAGCGAAACGTTTCTTGTGATTAAAACCATGACTTTTATCATGTGTTTTATGGACCCTGCTGTTTACTAATGTATTACCTCATCTGGATACTATATATATATATATATATATATATATATATATATATATATATATATATATATATATATATATATATATATATATATATATATATATATATATATATATATATATATATATATATATATATATATATATACATACTATATATATATATATATATATATATATATATATATATATATATATATATATATATATATATATCATAATATATATATATATATATATATATATATATATATATATATATATATATATATATATATATATATATATATATATATATATATATATATATATATATATATATATATATATATATATATATATATATATATATACTATATATATATATATATATATATATAAACTGTATGAGTGTCTGGTAAATAAATCGCACATTATAAATTCTGACTAACCAACAAAATCTGAACTAAACTGAAAGTTACCTCTTACTCTTGTCATTATTATAGAATCTGCGGAGTGTTTTCTCATTACGACGCAGTTCTGTCTAACTTTGTTTATTTGCTTGATTCATCAAACCTGAGATAGCAATTTGTCTAGACTCGAAAGTTGTTATCATTTAATCCATTTAGTTTGATATGCTACCAGAACGAGTTATATATATTTTATTTTTATTTTTAGTTTTTAATTTTAGGATGAGTAATAATATGAACTTCAGAAGTGGCTAAATATTTGTAACAGCTGGAGGAGAAGATTTTCCCTTGAACTGTTAGAATGAAGTCAGAAGAGAAACTGTATTCTCCTATCTTTAAAAAAAAAAATCTAGAACCTCTTTCATGTGTAGTAAATTTTTGTTGTGAACGTTTGTGAACGAGAGGCCTATCAGTCCTAATTTTTACTTTATTTATTCTAGGCAAATGAGTTCAAGAAAAATTTGGAAGGAACAGACCTGGCACTTAATAAATTGGGAGAGAGGTAAGAATGAAGAATGTAGAGATAAACAGATGCTCTCCAACCGTTGCTCTTTCACTTCAGGCAATGATGGATGTCAGAGTTAAATCCAAGGAGATATCAGGAGAGGTCATAAATAAAGCAAAATAGCAATGATGAAAGCTATTGCAAAGAACAAAATATTTTTTCAATGGATTCATATCCTTGATACATGACAATATCCCTCATAAATGATGTCTCATTAATAATTGCAATTGCGCTCGGAACTCGGGTAGTTAAAAAACGTTGAGATTCATTACCTGATTATTTGTTTATATATGATCAATTAATTAGAACGAAATATTGCTAAGCGCTGAAACCTCCTATAACGCCAATCGATATGATTAAACATCCAACCGTTGATACCAAAATATAAGAACAAGTCATGTGGGGTAATGGACCTTAATGAATTCCTTT
>NC_087220.1:14211323-14221323 GCF_015104395.2 Macrobrachium nipponense | reverse complement strand
TCTGATTTTGATTCCTTTAGACAAATCTAGCAAACACAGAAGTGATGACACATTGACAATTATGAAGTTAGAGAAATCTTTTATATAAAACCCAGCATAAGCATTATTTGTTCACACCATTATTGCCATTATCTGCATGTCACCTTTACTTTAATAGACTACTTGGATGAAAAAGAAGACTACTTTTAAGGTTAACAGCAATTTTGTTTTCCAGACACTGTATTGATATTGCATGTTAATTTAATCCAGGTACATTTATTTATCTTATATTTGAATGCAGTTAAATTATTCCCATTTTCAAAGAGTAAATATTTCTCAAGACGGTACATCTACCCCACTTAAATACTAGATAAGTACTAATGTTACCATATCTCGGGCAAAAAATAAATCCTTTAGCCGAATTATATTGGGTTGCCTGAATTCTGTTCCTTGAAATTCAAATACAATTGAGAAATTCCGCTACATAAGGTGAAAACTGAGGTTTTATTTTTTGGTACTTGAATATCTGTAACCGTTCCAGCCGTGAGTTTTAGCTTTTTACAACCAGAAGAGAAAGGAAGGAAAATATCTCTTATCTCGTCCTTCTCCCGAATGATTACTAAAGGTTGTTTACATAGGATATACAAATTTGAAATTAATATGTTTACCCTTTTAATACCTTTTCTCCTCGTGAGTAGTTCTGTTTGAATGATGGTCTAGCTTAGATTCTTTCGTTGGCCTTCCTTGTAATGATATTAGTAGGCACTGACTTTTACCTGAACCATCTTTGGAATTTCCTTTTCTGCTTTTTTGATAATGTTATATGCATATTCTTATATGTTAATGGCTCAAATATTTTATATAGGAAAGGGAACAAATAGCGTATTCATTGTTTTGTTAACTTTAATTTTATTTGTCAAAAAATTAAATCCTTTATAGAATAGAATAATGGAAGCAGTGCAGTAAGTTTGTGGCACCTGAACAGGAATTCAATGAAGCCACCACTAATATTAATTTTGCCTAGAAATTACGTAAGAAAATAGAAAAGAAAATCAGGACGCAAAGGACTGCGTTAAGTGACGAAACTTTCATCATCACTGGGTTCAGTAAAATAGGGGAGGTTTGGGCTGTGCTTAAAGTGGATACAGGAACATCACGCTACTCTCATTATTATTATTATTATTATTATTATTATTATTATTATTATTATTATTATTATTATTTTATTATTATTATTATTATTATTATTATTATTATTATTATTTTATTAAAAGTAATGGCTACTTCAGCAGCGTTACACTTGTGGAAATTCTTCTCTATTTTCCGAATAGCGACTTTTTCCGTGTAACCTAGACAGGCTAGTAGAGCGCCGATGGATGTCATGATCAAATTTGGTTTGTATATATTTGAATTTTACAGATAAACTATGATACCATAGTCATCAAAGTCATTAACGATTTAAATGACTTTGATGACTATGGTATCATAGTTATCTGTAAAATTCAAATATATACACCTATTTTGACCCTGTATTTGACCATGACCTCTATAGGCACCCTACTAACCTGTTTAAGTAGCACTGAAAAAGCCGCTATTCGCGCAAAATAGAGAAGAATCTCTACAATGTAACGTTGCTGAAGTAGCCATTTTTTTTTAATAAAGTATGCTTGAGAGAGGGTCTGCTTCCTAAGTACATTATTATTATTATTATTATTATTATTATTATTATTATTATTATTATTATTATTATTATTATTATTATTATTATTATTATTATTATTATTATTATTAGTTAATTACAGGACACCTGTAAAGAGGCTATAATATTGAGAATCAAAAGCCACAGTAATGTTAAAAATATTTTGAACCCTGTACATAACTATTTTCCAACATTACTATGGCTTTTAATGTTAATTATTTATTTCTTGGAGGATTTGATTTAATTTGGATTGAGTTAGGAGTTATTGATTATTATTATTATTATTATTATTGATTATTAGTTATTACTTATTATTATTATTATTATTTTATTATTATTATCATTATTATTATTATATTATTTCATCTGCGATTCATGTAAATTTGTTGAGGGGAACATCTGGTTTTCTAACCATTATAACAGGATAAAGTAACCACAAAATCTGTTCCGTAATTACTTAAAAACCTTTCCGAAGTCTCTCCATTGAGCCAAACTTCTCACTTAAACTGGCGATGGATTTTAGCAAAAGTTTCCGGGGATTAGTTCTTTTTCTTTCATCCTTTTTTGCCCTAAGTTAACAGATTGTTCTCAGTTCACCAGACCACAATTCGGTGTTTTATTTTGAAAGTATAACGATAACAAAGTCGGTTTCAAGTTGTTTTTCCTTACATTAATACAATTTGGATTCCTTTTTCATTCCACTATTTGAACTTGACTATATATTTACAGTAGGAAAAAGAACTGTATTTATTTTTATGCTTAGAATATAAAGTTTCTTATGTTCCTTACTCACAGCCTCTGAAAGAAAAATCCATGTAAAACTTAATGGATAAAATTCCATAATGCAATTAATGAATTATTTGGTTATGATTTCTTTTGTCATCTTTTTAATCGTTTTCTAAAACTATTTATTTGAAGCGACTTTTGAAAACCAATGAGCTTTTGCAACGTTTCACAAGTATTGCTATTTTTAACCCCGGGAGGTGTTAGCTATATTAAGTTTTTAAAACAATCTTTGTAACAAAGTTAATAAGGAAAAAAAACAAAAAAAAAAAAAAAGAGTCATCGGGTTACTTTATCATATTCAAAGATAGACATATGCCCTGAAACGGACGTATTCCAAGTGCGTCTTTTCATAACTATTATGAAATATATTCAGCTTTTATGGTGGAACGTCTCAGGAGGACCTCGAACTTCCTCGAGTCATAATGGCTTCTTTTGATCTTGGGGTCTTGAAGATTTCATGCGCAGCTCTGGTGAAAATCTGAGATATGTTTTTCGAATGTTGTTCCTAACCTTATCACATTCTACTTAATTTGTTTCGTGAAAAAACATTTTTTTTTCAGTTCTGCATTTTAGCATCAATGTAATGTGCATGTTCTTATTCAGCAATGTACAGTACATAGGCGTTTCAAAGGGTGAAACAAAAAATCGATTATATCCATGGTAAATAACTTTCAAAATAAGACTCGATTCTGCTTATATGATGGATGGCTATGAATGTTTTTCTTGAGCTTGGACAAAACCTCAACAAATTTATTCCATAACCAGAACATAAAATTTAAAAATTTTAAGTTTCGTCTTATTCCGTAGTGGTTGAGAAGTCAGCAATTTAAAAAAAATGGCTTAAAAGGACTAAATGACACTATAAAAGATAAAACAGAACAGTTTTAAAAATGAATCAGATATGTTAAGGTTAAAAGTCCCGTTTCCGCGTTTACGTTAATGAATACAATAATCCAATAAATATAAACAAGGGTCAAAATAAAGTTTATTCCGATAAATTTTGTATTTGTGCGTATGTATGTGAATGTGTGTGTATTGACTGTATGTCTCTGCATGTTAGGAAATGTAACATAAGTTTATATATAATTAAAGAATCTGGCTTACGTGATCATTTATGTTGGAAGTGCTATTAGGAAAGATGCCATTTAATTCCTACAGTTTCTTCCATGGTGTGTTGCCTTAGGCTTTAATTTGAATTATTTATCCGAAAACAAAAAGTAGAAATAAACTTACAAGAGGAAGAATCCTTTTATTGGTCCACTGATCAAAATTCTCTGATTCAAGAACATCACAACGACGTAAATTCTGTAGGCATTTTAAGGGTAGGTATCTCTAAGAGAAATTTTTTTTCACTGGAAATTTAAGACACGATGAGGTAAAATAGAAATGGAAGCAACGCTTAAAAAAAAAAAAAAAAAAAAAAAAAAAGCACAGGTAACAAAAGTAGAGGCATAAAACCAGACGACAGACAACCGATCTTCAAAGGATTCTTTTGTATCGTGTTCTTAATAGTGTCGGTATCGTGTCATTTATGTTAGGTCTCCTTTCGCATGTTATTTTTCTCTGACTTCAAAAGATGCAATTCCTAATCGATTACTTTTTCTAGTAATATCTGTCATATTGGTGCCTTACAGGTAATACTCGTGGCTTAACTTGACAGAAATTCAATGTTCACTGGTGGGACAAAAAAAGAAAGAAAGATTATTAAATATATATATATATATATATATATATATATATATATATATATATATATATATATATATATATATATATATATATATATATATATATATATATATATATATATAATATATATATATATATATATATATATATATATATATATATATATAAATATATATATTACTTATGATATAGAAGGTTATCGCCCAGTCACTCTTCGATTCATTTACCTAGTGTGAAAGGTAAATGAAGAGCTTTTAGGAGCATACGTCTCGGGGGAAAAATGCACGTTTGTGTTGACATTTGAATAGTTCCTTTCCTCTGAAATGTTTTAGTGAACGGGCAAACCATATTAAACACCGAATGACCTATTCCTTCTTGAGCATGTCCTAGCCATACCTTAGGTCGTAAAGTGAAAGTATTTTGTCCTTTCTAACCCGAGGGCTCTGCCCTAACGCATGAATATTCATAAGTAATTTTGAAGGCGAAAAAAAATACGAAACAAGTCTACTGCTGCCGAATAGCAGTTTTTGCTTGACACTGTAGTTTTCATTTTATTATTATTATCATCACTTATCATATCAGTAATATTTATGTAACTTGTAAATTTGTGTTGTACTATCTTTCTTTTAAAACAGTACAACGTATAGTTTGTTGTTTTTGTAATTCAATGGCACGTACCTTAATGCTGTGAAGAATACCAGGAATCAATAGAAACATTTATAAAAGCGACCTATACCTCACATTATTACGACCTATTTTCTGAGAATATCCAATCAATCTCAATCTCTGATTCATTATAGGTTAAAAAAAATACACTGTAGGTAAGAGAAGGAAAAAAAAAAATATTCAAAATACAATGCCATGTGCTAGAGTTTCCTTAAATGTATGTTTAAAATTTAATATGTTACATGTTGGTTTTAGATAAAAATGACAAAATTACATACAGGAATGAAATGAATATAGAAATCTAAATACAAGAATAAGAATATATGTATATATTCTATAGCATGCATAAAGGTACAAATCAGATAATTTCTGTTTATACATAAATGTGTATGATTTAAATTTGAGTGAGTGAGCGTGTGTTTGTGTGTGTGTGTGTGTGTATGTGTGTCCAAATGGTCTACGTTGGTTAACGGCTGCTGATTCGTGTTGGGCGGGGTCTCAGCGACCTGAGCAAGGATGTTACTTGACTTTCGCTGACGCTGGGTCTTCTCATGTCTTCCAAGGGGCGCGATGTTCTCGGTGGATTGGGGCGCGCTGTCTGGTCCCTGTTGGCTTGCGTATTCCTTCTCCTGCTGGAGGGGAGTATATGGGCCGATTCTTGTTGGAAGTTCAAGGTCGGCTTCTGAATAGCGATGCTCACCGCTTCCGTTAATAACGGAAGCGGTGAGCATAATGCCATAAGGCGAAACAGCTATCGTGACCAAATTCAATAAATGGAAGAAGGAAGTCTGCGTATTTTTCACCAGAAATTGACGAACGAGAATCGGAAAAAACTTCGCTGGTATGAAGATACCTCCAAGAAACTTATTGATGCCACTAAAGCAATTGCTTTTAACGAAAATTGTATTAGAGAAAAACTATGCCCTTAAAGTATATATATATATATATATATATATATATATATATATATATATATAGATATATATATATATATATATAATATATATATATATATATATATATGTATATATATATATATATATATATATATATATATATATATATATAATGTATATATATATATATAGATGTGTATATATATATATATATATATATATATATATATATATTATATATATATATATATATATATATATGTACTATATACACTTACATAACTTTTTTCCTACCCTTTCCTATTTCAGATCTTGTGTGTGTGTTTGTGTATTATATATATATATATATATATATATATATATATATATATAATATATATATATATATATATACACAAACACACACACACAAGATCTATATGTATATATATATATATATAGATATATATATAGTATATGATATATATATATATATAATATATATATATATATATATATATATATATATATATATATATATATATATATATATATATATATATACTCACATAACCTTTTTCCTACCCTATCCTATTTCAGTTCTTTTGACATCCACATTCCACATCTCAGACACGACATGTCACTCAAAATTCTTAAATTGGCAATTACGAAAACCAGAACCCAAAAGATTTAGATGGAATTTCGAAAGGTTTAAAGTATAAAAGCTGTAGTTCCCCTTGGAAGAAGATCTAATCGAAACTCTGGCATAAATTTCAATTGGTAATGTTAAAACCTGTGGTAGAATGCGCGGATCGGGCTTTGATTATCGGCTAAACATAAGGGGATGAACTCGTAACTATTTTTTTATAAAAAGCGTTCTTTTCTTGATAGAATATTGGAGTTTTACTTCATGTTTGTCTTCTTATGCCTTTTCTACCACAGAAAATATGATATAAATTAAATGTTACTAAGCAACAAAATATATGATAAATGTATGAGGTAATTTTTTGGTGGTATGGGTGTAGAGTTTAAATGCTATTTACTTTTAGTGCTACGAAAACAGAAAATCACTGCTATGTAAGGACCGTATATACTAGGCTTTCAAAGAGATCATATACTCAGAATTGTATGTAAACAAGAACCTCTCTCCAAATACAATAGCCGCGAGTGTTTCGAAGATCAAGGAACTGAATAAGAAGTCAAAAGCTTTAAGAATTTCCATTCCGGAAAATGGAATTCAGTATTACCTTGGATACTAAACGCCTTCAACATACTTTCAAGAGATTAACAAGAAGGAAACAAACCTTGTACCATGGGAATGATGCTAAACATATAAAAAAGAAGACTGGAAAACTATAGTCCAAGGTAGTATACATTTTGTATATTGCTAAATAAAGGTAGCTTTCGCCAACTTGATCAGTCGGCCTCTTCAGCCTGAATAAACATGGAAATGCTAATACTTTTAGGAGGGAATATTGGTTCGAAAATGGGTAAAACTGGGGAAACTGCTTGTTATTCTCTCAGGTAACTCAGAACTGCTCGATGGTCTATTAGCATTTCTCTGGGAACGTCGTGACATGGTAGAGGCTGGCATGTTGGTTCTTGGTCTTACTGCTTGTTGGGTTCCAAAACTGGGAAATTAGGTGGTCCTACGGCTGCCCTAGAAATTGCTCTTGCGTTATTATTAATTACATCATCAGGGCATAATGGGGACTGCAGTTCTGGAAACCCAACAAGTAATAAGACTAACAACCAGTATGCCAGACTCCCAGAGAATTGCTAATAGGCCTTCGAGCAATTCTAGAGTTACCTGAAATAATAATTAGCAGTTTTTCCATTTTTTCAAACATGTTCTTTTAAATGGATTATCATTTCTATTATTCAGGCTGAAGAAGCCAACAGATAAAGTTGGCAAAAGCTACCTGTATTTGGCAATATACCACTTATATACTACTGTGGACTTTATTTTTTCATTTAAAGAACATAGGTATATCTAATCGTCTCGTGAATAATAATAAAACAGCGAGGACCACATTAAAAAGAACAAGCAAAATGGTTTTTGGAGAATTAATATACGTAATGTAACGAACTCTAAAATAAGCATATAACAAAATTAAACGTATATAAAACATAAACGATCCTCTTCACTAATGTGGTTGGAAGGTGCTCGTTTTGTGTAGCGATGTCGTCCAAGAACTTGCAATCGTGTGTTTCATTTCCGCCTGGTGAGAGATTCGCGATTTCCCGACCTCCTTTTCTTCAACAAAGGCAATTTCCCAACCGCGAAGACTTCACACGAAAGGAAAGACACAATGACAAAGTCGCTTTCAGGTCGAACATCTATCACTATAAAATGTATTATGCCGTCGAAGTTGACGGCAATTCTTTTTCGATGAGAAAGACACGTATTTTCTACATGGGTGAGAACAATACTGAGAGAAAGAGAGAGAGAGAGACACACACACATACACAGAGGATTTTAAAGATGTTAAATGTTTACACTCAGAAAACAAGATGTGAGCAAGTAAGCAATGTAGACTACAAGAACAATAACTGCACATTTACCCCGTAATCCACAAAGGACACGATGCGAGGAGGGATCTTCTTGGATAGTAAATTATTGCAAATTCGGTTTTTATATCTTACGCGATTCTAAGCGATTTTATATGTTGAGAGCTTGTTTTTAGTTTTAGTACGACTTGTCATTAATGAAATGTGGAGCTGACGCAGATTATTAAAATTCTTCAGAGAACAAATAGAAACTGATAGTACCACCCTCAATATCGAATTCTCTTTTTCCTTGGGAAGAAGTTTCAAGAACTTTCACCTTAAGGGAATTATATATTGTATGTCCATCTGCCCCGGACAGGATCCTAAACTAGGCCTCTTGATTCAAATTCCAAGGGGACAAGGACATTCACACACGCACAAATACACTGTGTACCAGTCTGTGATATTTACGTAATTAATCCAGCTTAAGCATTGTTATCAAGCAAGTATACCAGTCACTACTGATGTCACTTGATATAAAGATAGACCCACAAAACTGCCTGTTACACCTCCAAAGAAAGAGAATCTTTAGAATTCTCTTCCTTAACCCCAGCTAGCTATCAAGGACTTGAATCTCAATGGCAGGCACTCGAGACATCCCCTTTTGCATAATAAAGAGATATAGCCGGCATGGCTTAACTTGCCAAGTGTCATCAACAGTTGCATTTATGCTTGTAATTTTGGAACGAAATACATAATTCCTTATTTTTCTTGTCATCCACACAAGAGACTAATGTCAAAAGTTAAAGCTTTGGGAATTGTAGGAGAAACAGCAGACTGGTTCGAAGACTGGCTAACTAATAGGAAACAGAGTCGTAATAAAACGGTGAAGAATCAGAATAGGCAGATGTGACCAGCAGAGTTCCTCCAGGGTTCTGTCCTTTTTTTTTTGGACCTGCTCTTGTTTTTTTTTATCGGTATAAATGACATTGATGTAGGATTAACTAGCAGGATAGTCAAATTTGCAGAGGCCACCAAACTAGGTGTAAATACAGCAGACCGAGGCAGTAGAAAGTTAGAAAAATTATCTAAAGAAAAATAGGAGTGGTTAAAAGGATGGCAAATTCCTTTTAACATGGATAAATGTAAAGTGTCACAAATCGGAACAAACAACCTTCATGCCAACTGCATGCTCCCTAGGAATGATATAAAGATAGCGTAAAGGCAGTTTCAAATGACGAACAAGGAACGGGAAACGGCGTTGTAGCTCCGACACATCTAAGTTAGAAACTTATTTTAAGTATGCAGGACAGTTTTGGTCATCAATACTAAGAAAGGACATAAATAAATTAGAAGGGGTACAAGCAAGAGCCACAAAGTTAATTCCATCCATCAGGAGGCAAATAGGTTACCGGAGACGACTGGAGAGCCTGGACTTATATGACCTAGAAAACACGACGGTTGCGATGACAACTGATAGAAACATTCAAAATACTGAAAGGCATAACAAAAGTACACAGTAACCTATTTACATTAAACAAAAACCAGGCAAGTAATAATGGGTGGAAACTAGAACAGAAGAGATACAACACATCTCATTGTGGGAACTTCTTTACATACAAGATATATATGTGACACATGGAATAACCTGCAACCATAAGCAAAACAAATCCTTAGGGCACATGAATGAACAGTAAACCCTACTCCTGAGATAAGTGAGCATAAGGCTCCTCGGATGGACTAATAATTCTTTGAGACAGGCTATTCTTGGTAACTCCTTGTAACTCATTTTACACTGAACATTCATATTGTAAAA